>NC_081529.1:38366643-38394143 GCF_030273125.1 Centropristis striata
TGCTCTCCTCATGTTTTGCTGTATATCTTTTTTTATGATGTGAGAGAACGCTGGTGCTGTTTGTTTCGCCGCTTCTCCATCTGAAGTTTGTTGAATGTATGTTTACGTATCTGTCTGTTGCCTGTTAAGCATCTTTGAGTGTCTAGAAAAGCGCTATATAAATTGAATGTATTATAATTATTAATATTAATATTATTATAATAATAATTATTATGATGTAACATTTGAAATGAATACAGTAACCAGGTATGTAATGTGATGTCCGGTGTGATGCTCCGGACTCTGTGTTGAATGAACCACTGTTGACTCTGCAGCAGCAGTGAGGATGATGGAAACAGTGTCAGCAAAACGACCACTGCACCAAATGAAAAGATGCATATGAGGCCAGTTTACAGGAGCTGTCCATTCAGCACCACACACTCTGTCACTGGTTCTCTGCTGCACTGGCAACGTTTTATTGTTCAGGCTAGGGCTGAACGATTATGGCCAAAATTATAATCATGATTATTAATTATGATTATTCATCGTGTTAGGGAAAACATCTCTATTTTTATTGCACTACTTTAAAACAAACAAAAGGAACAGTTTTTTAAGGAGTCTCCAAAAGTCTCCAATAACACCAGAAAAAAGTCTCCAATAACACCAGAAAAAAAGTCTTCAATAACACCAGAAAAACATCTTCAATAACACCAGAAAAATTCGACAATAACACCAGAAAAAAGTCTCAAATCACACCAGAAAAACCTCTTCAATAACAGAAAAATTCTACAATAACGCCAGAAAAAAGTATCCAAAAACACCAGAAAAATTGTCCAATAACACCAGAAAAAAGTATCCAATAATACCTGGACAAAGTCTTCAATAACACCAGAAAAAAGTCTTCAATAACACCTGGAAAAAGTCTTCAATAACAACAGAAAAAAGTCTCCAATAAAACCAGAAAAAGTCTCCAATAACGAGAGAGAGAAAAAACTCCAAAAACACCTGGAAAAAGTCTCCAATAACACCAGAAAAAAGTCTCCAATAACACCAGAAAAAAAAGTCTCCAATAACACCAGAAAAACGTCTTCAATAACACCAGAAAAAAGTCTCCAATAACACCAGAAAAATTAAAATTGTCCAATAACACCAGAAAAAGTCTCCAAGAACACCTGGAAAAAGTCTTCAATGACACCAGAAAAAGTCTCCAATAAAACCAGAAAAAGTCTCCAATAACGAGAGAAAAAAGTCTCCGATAAAATCTGGGAAAAGTCTCCAATAACACCAGAAAACGTCTTCAATAACAGCAGAAAAATTATACAACAACGCCAGAAGAAAGTCTCTAATAACACCAGAAAAAGTCTCCAATAACACCAGAAAAAAAGTCTTCAACCCCAGAAAAAAGTCTCCAATAACACTAGAAAAAACGTCTTCAATATCACTAGAAAAATTCTACAATAACGCCAGGAAAAGTCTCAAAAAACACCAGAAAAAAGTCTCCAATAACACCAGAAAAAACGTCTTCAATATCACTAGAAAAATTCTACAATAACGCCAGGAAAATTCTACAATAACGCCAGGAAAAGTCTCAAATAACACCAGAAAAAAGTCTCAAATAACACCAGAAAAAGTCTCCAATAACACCAGAAAAGTCTCCAATACACAAGAAAAACGTCTTCAATAACAGCAGAAAAATTCTACAATAACGCCAGGAAAAGTCTCAAAAAACACCAGAAAAAAGTCTCCAATAACACCAGAAAAAACGTCTTCAATATCACTAGAAAAATTCTACAATAACGCCAGGAAAATTCTACAATAACGCCAGGAAAAGTCTCAAATAACACCAGAAAAAAGTCTCAAATAACACCAGAAAAAGTCTCCAATAACACCAGAAAAGTCTCCAATACACAAGAAAAACGTCTTCAATAACAGCAGAAAAATTCTACAATAACGCCAGGAAAAGTCTCAA
This sequence comes from Centropristis striata, assembly GCF_030273125.1. Lineage (NCBI taxonomy): Eukaryota > Metazoa > Chordata > Actinopteri > Perciformes > Serranidae > Centropristis > Centropristis striata. Next base: position 38,368,592 of record NC_081529.1, read on the forward strand.
ATAACACCAGAAAAAAGTCTCCAATAACACCAGAAAAACGTCTTCAATAACACCAGAAAAAAGTCTCCAATAACACCAGAAAAATTGTCCAATAACACCAGAAAATGTCTCCAATAACACCAGAAAAAAGTCTCCAATAACACCAGAAAAACGTCTTCAATAACACCAGAAAAAAGTCTCCAATAACACCAGAAAAATTGTCCAATAACACCAGAAAATGTCTCCAATAACACCTGGAAAAAGTCTTCAATAACACCAGAAAAAGTCTCCAATAAAACCAGAAAAAGTCTCCAATAACGAGAGAAAAAAGTCTCCAATAAAATCTGGGAAAAGTCTCCAATAACAGCAGAAAAATTCTACAATAACAGCAGAAAAATTCTACAATAACGCCAGAAGAAAGTCTCAAATAACACCAGAAAAAACGTCTTCAATATCACTAGAAAAATTCTACAATAACGCCAGGAAAAGTCTCAAATAACACCAGAAAAAAGTCTCCAATAACACCAGAAAAAACGTCTTCAATATCACTAGAAAGATTCTACAATAACGCCAGGAAAAGTCTCAAATAACACCAGAAAAAAAGTCTTCAACCCCAGAAAAAAGTCTCCAATAACACCAGAAAAGTCTCCCATACACAAGAAAAACGTCTTCAATATCACTAGAAAAATTCTATAATAACGCCAGGAAAAGTCTCAAATAACACCAGGAAAAGTCTCCAATACACAAGAAAAAGTCGCAAATATCCCCATAAAAAAAGTCTGTGTAGTGTGTCTGTAGTGTGTGTAGTGTGTGTAGAGTGTCTGTAGTGTGTCTGTAGAGTGTCTGTAGTGTGTCTGTAGTGTGTCTGTAGAATGTCTGTAGTGTGTCTGTAGAGTGTCTGTAAGGTGTCTGTAGAGTGTCTGTAGTGTGTCTGTAGTGTGTGTAGAGTGTCTGTAGTGTGTCTGTAGAGTGTCTGTAGTGTGTCTGTAGTGTGTGTAGAGTGTCTGTAGTGTGTCTGTAGAGTGTCTGTAGTGTGTCTGTAGAGTGTCTGTAGAATGTCTGTAGTGTCTGTAGTGTGTCTGTAGTGTCTGTAGTGTGTCTGTAGACTGTCTGTAGTGTGTCTGTAGAGTGTCTGTAAGGTGTCTGTAGAGTGTGTGTAGAATGCCTGTAGTGTCTGTAGTGTGTCTGTAGAGTGTCTGTAGTGTGTCTGTAGAGTGTCTGTAGTGTGTCTGTAGAGTGTCTGTAGAGTGTCTGTAGTGTGTCTGTAGTGTGTCTGTAGAGTGTCTGTAGAGTGTCTGTAGTGTGTCTGTAGAGTGTCTGTAGAGTGTCTGTGGACTAACATCAGTAACTTCCTGTCTGTTGTCTGTCTGTTTCAGTGTGAAATGTTTTTGTGAACAGAGGAACTAAAGTCGTCCTACTTCTCTCTTCTAATCCTCTTTCTTCATTCTTTTATTGCTTCTTCTTCTTCTTTTCCTTCTTCCTCTCCATTCATCCGTTCAACGCTGCACGCATCACATCAACACAACAGACTAGTGTGTGTGTGTGTGTGTGTGTGTGTGTGTGTGTGTGTGTGTGAACAGTGGTTCAGTAGTATCAGTGACACCAACACACATGGTAAATGCTGCACAATTTAACAAGCCCGACCCCTGACCTCTGGGACACAGACTGCCTATATATACACACATATATATATATATATATATATATATATGTACGGCTCTATAACAACACACAGCTCTATAACACACACAGCTCTATAACACACAGCTCTATAACAACACACAGCTCTATAACACACAGCTCTATAACAACACACAGCTCTATAACACACAGCTCTACAACACACAGCTCTATAACACACAGCTCTACAACAACACACAGCTCTATAACACACAGCTCTATAACAACACACAGCTCTATAACAAACAGCTCTATAACACACAGCTCTATAACAACACACAGCTCTATAACACACAGCTCTATAACAACACACAGCTCTATAACACACAGCTCTACAACACACAGCTCTATAACACACAGCTCTATAACAACACACAGCTCTATAACACACAGCTCTATAACAACACACAGCTCTATAACAAACAGCTCTATAACACACAGCTCTACAACACACAGCTCTATAACACACAGCTCTATAACAACACACAGCTCTATAACACACAGCTCTATAACAACACACAGCTCTATAACACACAGCTCTACAACACACAGCTCTATAACACACAGCTCTATAACAACACACAGCTCTATAACACACAGCTCTACAACAACACACAGCTCTATAACAACACACAGCTCTATAACAACACACAGCTCTATAACAACACACAGCTCTATAACAACACACAGCTCTATAACAACACACAGCTCTATAACAACACACAGCTCTATAACACACAGCTCTATAACAACACACAGCTCTATAACAACACACAGCTCTATAACAACACACAGCTCTATAACACACAGCTCTATAACACACAGCTCTATAACACACACAGCTCTATAACACACAGCTCTATAACACACACAGCTCTATAACACACAGCTCTATAACACACAGCTCTATAACACACAGCTCTATAACACACACAGCTCTATAACACACAGCTCTATAACACACACAGCTCTATAACACACAGCTCTATAACACACAGCTCTATAACACACACAGCTCTATAACACACAGCTCTATAACACACACAGCTCTATAACACACAGCTCTATAACACACACAGCTCTATAACACACAGCTCTATAACACACACAGCTCTATAACACACAGCTCTATAACAACACACAGCTCTACAACACACAGCTCTATAACAACACACAGCTCTATAACACACAGCTCTATAACACACAGCTCTATAACACACAGCTCTATAACAACACACAGCTCTATAACACACAGCTCTATAACACACAGCTCTATAACACACAGCTCTATAACAACACACAGCTCTATAACACACAGCTCTATAACACACAGCTCTATAACACACAGCTCTATAACACACAGCTCTACAACACACAGCTCTATAACACACAGCTCTATAACACACAGCTCTATAACACACAGCTCTATAACAACACACAGCTCTATAACACACAGCTCTATGACAACACACAGCTCTATAACACACAGCTCTATAACACACAGCTCTACAACACACAACTCTATAACAACACACAGCTCTATAACACACAGCTCTATAACACACAGCTCTATAACAACAAACAGCTCTATAACAACACACAGCTCTATAACACACAGCTCTATAACACACAGCTCTATAACACACAGCTCTATAACACACAGCTCTATAACACACAGCTCTATAACAACACACAGCTCTATAACACACAGCTCTATAACAACACACAGCTCTACAACAACACACAGCTCTATAACACACAGCTCTATAACAACACACAGCTCTATAACAACACACAGCTCTATAACAACACACAGCTCTATAACACACAGCTCTATAACACACAGCTCTATAACAACACACAGCTCTATAACACACAGCTCTATAACACACAGCTCTATAACAACACACAGCTCTATAACACACAGCTCTATAACAACACACAGCTCTATAACAACACACAGCTCTATAACACACAGCTCTATAACACACAGCTCTATAACAACACACAGCTCTATAACAACACACAGCTCTATAACACACAGCTCTATAACACACATCTCTATAACAACACACAGCTCTATAACACACAGCTCTATAACAACACACAGCTCTATAACACACAGCTCTATAACAACACACAGCTCTATAACAACACACAGCTCTATAACACACAGCTCTATAACACACAGCTCTATAACAACACACAGCTCTATAACACACAGCTCTATAACACACAGCTCTATAACAACACACAGCTCTATAACACACAGCTCTATAACACACAGCTCTATAACAACACACAGCTCTATAACACACAGCTCTATAACACACAGCTCTATAACAACACACAGCTCTATAACACACAGCTCTATAACACACAGCTCTATAACAACACACAGCTCTATAACACACAGCTCTATAACACACAGCTCTACAACACACAGCTCTATAACACACACAGCTCTATAACAACACACAGCTCTATAACACACAGCTCTATAACAACACACACTGTAAAAAATGTTTAAATGTCAAATTGCATCAGAAATAATGTGTAAAATTTAAAATTGTAAATTATCGTATTAGACGCTTTATTACCGTAAATCAAGGAATAGAACACAACTTAAACTGTAAAAATATTTTTTAAAATCTATGTAAAAACAATTACCCTGAAAAAAAAAACAGGAATGTTCAGTCTTAATTACAGTTTTTGCTGATATTTACATTTAAATTTTAATGTCTTAATGTGAAATCCCAGCAGGAAGTGTTATTCTACTGTCAATGAAAATGTGAAACAACAAAGAAAGAAGGAGAGGAAGTAGTTAGAGAGGTAAATCATCACTTCAGACCCAGTTACAGCGACTCTAGCTGTAATAAAAACCATCAGAGTATCTGTGAGGAGGTCTGCCACTCACTGAATAATAAACACTCTCAGAGTTTCACTTCAACCAAAGGTGGTGGGATTTATTTACAAAAACAGAAATATTCTCCGGGCTGACTTCCAACAATAAACAAAATAAAAAATGTAATTTAGTGGTTGATAAATTGTTTCACTCCTCACTCATTCAACAAAACACAGAGTCAAAGAAACCAGCTGTCCCCGATCATATAAGATCACTATTATCATCAATAATAACAGCTCACCTACAATAGTCATGGAAGCTTCTGGTCTTCTCTTGGCTGAGAACATTGATTGATTGATTCTTATCAACAATATTCACACAGAGAACCAGAGAAACAGAGAACCAGAGAACCAGAGAACCAGAGAACCAGAGAACCAGAGAAACAGAGAACCAGAGAAACAGAGAACCAGAGAACCAGAGAAACAGAGAACCAGAGAACCAGAGAACCAGAGAAACAGAGAAACAGAGAACCAGAGAACCAGAGAACCAGAGAACCAGAGAAACAGAGAAACAGAGCAACAGCTCAGAACACTATGAGTCTGTGATGGATCCTGGAAAACAACTGACATGTCTTGAAATATATTGAGGAACATTTTAAGGGTGAGTTAAACTGTAAATAAAAATATAATTAATGTACGGCGCTGTCTAAAACCTGTACACACACACACACACACACACACACACACACACACACACACACACACAGACACACACACACACACACACACAGAATGCCCAAAGGCCTTCAGATGTATTCAAAATGTCTTACACGGCTCGACTATATATAGCTTCAAAGACCCAGATTCCCTATGTAGGCAAGGCACACACACACACACACACACACACACACACACACACACACACACACACACACACACACACACTCACACACAATGCTCTGGCATAACATGCCAAAACATTAGCACAATCTGGAATACTGGAACATTACAATCTGAAAACAAAAGCTCACACACACACACACACACACACACACACACACACACACACACACACACACATACACACACACACACACACACACACACTCTCTCTCTCTCTCTCTCTGCCAGTGTGTAGCGAGGGATGAAAGAGGAGGATAAAGGAATGAGACTAATGGAGGAAAGTTGCTTAATGACAAATTGTCAGATTGCAGAAGCCATTTTCTCGGCTGGTAATTTAGCTCTTTCATCCCGGAGCGTTAAAATATTCCTGAATATTCCTCCAGCTTCAGGCTTCTGCTCCGTCACACTTTCATTTCTTCTCTCCCTTTCTCTCTCTCTCTCTGCTCCCACAACGCTGCTGCTGCTGACGTCTCTAAAACTGGGTCATAAAAACATCTCCATACGTTCTGACTCTAAACAGAAATATCATTTACAGGTGGAAGCACGCTGTAAAGAATCAGTTAGCGGGTTCGAATCCCACCGTAAAAATATCTTTAGAAAAGAAAAAACAGTAAGACACTCAAAGTCAAAAGTCAAACTGCCTGAGAAATAGGGCGTAAAAATAAAAATTGCATATCACCGTAGTAGACGTTTTTAATTACCGTAAATCAAAGAATAGAACAAAACTTTAGAAAAACTGAAGGAAACAAACAGTTTTACTGTAAAAATATAAAATGTTCATGTAAAATGGATGAATGAAAACCATATTGTCACAAGAACAATTAATCTAAAAAAAAAAAGGGACTTTTTAAAAAAAATTTAAAATAATATTTATATTTCAATTTGCAGTAGAAAACCAACTCACTGCATTTTTTACGGTGAAGTTCTGGCGACCACAGCTGCCGGGATTTTACCGTAAATTAAACAGATTTATATATATATATATATATAAATATATATATATATATATAGGCTATACACATTCTATGTTTATAGTAAAGCTACATATGTTTCCCAGAGCAGCCGTTCATCTGTTTATATGGTATATTGGTTGTTTATTCATGTTTTCTTTATGTAGGATATTTTAATATTTCTTTTCTAAATTTCAATTCCAATGTATATTATTCTCCAGATTTAAAGATTCATTGTTGTGTTAAAGGATGAACTTATTCTGCTCTAATATGGATAATAAACTAAAACAACATGGATACAACGATACTATCGTTTATCAGGATGGTTTAATAAAAAAATATATCGTCCTAAAACTAAAAACGTGTTTTATGGTGACAGAATCAGGTTAGTGGGTCACATTTACACACAAGCTTTGTGTTTTGGTGTTATTAATTATTACTTTTATTGCATTTGTTGGTGTTTTAGTGTAACAGGACACAGTGATATGGTGAATAACAGTGTAGCGCCATCTACTGATCACTGATCAGGATGATTGATGAGTAATGAAACATGAGGCAGCAGCTACACACACACACACACACACACACACACACACTCACACACACGCTCAAAATGTTAAGTTAATTAAAAAAAAAACTTGTTTTTACGGTAAAAACCAGCAGCTGTGGTTGCCAGAACTTTACCGTAATAAATACGGTGCACCTTTTTCTAATATTACGGTAAAAAGATATTAGCTGTATTTCAGGTTTAACGTTCCCATTTTATTTTATAAAAGTTTTTCCATCAAAAGAAACGCTGTTTTGCCATATAATTAATCAGAAAATACTTTTAATACTATAAATGCTGCATAAATGAAAGATTTTACCATTAAATATTACAGTATATTTCTGTTAGAGATATGGTGTTTAGTACATTTAACAGTGAGAAAAAGTATTTTTACAAAAGATAAATGAAAAAATTACAGTGATGCTTGTATATATATTACAGTATATTTTTGCTACAAACACAGTGTCAGAGTATTTTACAGTGGAATAATTTATTTAAAAATAAAAAAGTTAAAAATCCTGTTTTGTCTGATATTTACATTTACAGTGTTTCATTGTTACTGAAACTGAATTAACTCATTTATCATTTTACGTCTTTTACTGTCATGTTTAACAGTTTTTCACTCTAAAATCTACAGACATTTTTACAGTGTATGGAGGACATACAGGGGTAAAGAAAATATTAAGATGAAAACACTGGAAACAATAAACCCATGTGTGCTCATCATTCATCGTCTCTCCTCCATTCATAGAAAGATGATGAAGCTTCATCATCATCATCATCATCACATGTTAATCCTGTGTGTATCTACACACTGTAACAAATGTTTGTATAAATTACAGAAACACACAGTCAAATTACATCAGAAATCATGTAGTAATTACCGTAAATCAAAGAATAGCACAAACATTTTAATTTTACTGTCATTAACTGTAGGAAACACAGTTTAGCTGTAAAAACATAACATTTTCATTTAAAATGAATGGAGAAATATCATGATGTGTGAATATGTTTGATTGTTATTATTATTATTACTTTCTTCTTTTGTATGAAAAGTGCTATAAAATGAAGTCTGATTGATAAATGACACAATTACCCTAAAAATAACAGGACTTTTCAGTCTAAACAACCACAGCTGTTGGTATTTTAGCCTAAATTAAACAGAATTTTCTTTTATTTCTTCTATTCTGTCAGGAATTTTTTTTTTAAAGATATTTTTTGGGCATTTTCAAGGCTTTATTGACAGTAGAGAGACAGTGTGAAAGGGCTCCGAGAAATATATCAATATATTTTTAAATGTGATATGGAATTAGACCATATCGCATATATCGATATAGTTAAAAAAATAATACTTTCTTTCTAAATAAATGCTGCCCTTACTAGTGTTTGTCATATTTAGCTCTTTTGTAATGTTCCTTCTTCTATTCTCATATAAATATAAATATTTTTGGCCATATGATGACTAAAATTGACCCATTTTCAGCATTTTTAGACATTTTAAAATTTGACCATTTTTGATAAAACTCGACATGCTATAGTATGACTTTTATTTTGAAAGGGTCATTTTTGGACATCCCATAATATAGTGTTTTTCTGTCATTTATGGACAACTAATATGTTTCAACAGACTATAATAAAGTCATTTTCAGCATACACCACTTAAAACATGTTTAAATACCATGTTGGTATATTTTTCACCTATATGAGTATAATATATATTTTTTTTTATTCTGACTTACTGGATCAACATTTAGAACCAAAAAGAAACAAAGAAAAACCAACATAAATGTGATCTTGTGATTGTGTGTGATCCTGTCATCAACTCTGGTTTTTATTCTAGTGGGACTCTGTTTGGTTTGGCTCTGGTGTGTTTAGAGGAACAATTTTAGTAATTTTGTGTATTTTTTGGTCATTTTGTGTCTTTTTTGTTATTTTGTGTCTTTTTGTGTCTTTTTTAGTCATTTTGTGTCTTTTTTAGTCATTTTGTGTCTTTTTTAGTCATTTTGTGTATTTTTTTTAGTCATTTTGTGTCTTTTTTTGGTCATTTTGTGTCCTTTTTTAGTTATTTTTATGTATTTCTTTTGTCCTTTTTGCGTATTTTTTTGGTCATTTTGTGACCTTTTTTTAGTCATTTTGTGTCTTTTTTGTGTCTTTTTTAGTCCTTCAGTCCAACATACTGCTACACAGGACACTACAAGCTTTTGGACACTACACAGGCTTTGAAGTCAGTGGAAGACAAAGTATTGAAAAGGGAATATTTTATCCCCAGTATGAGCTGAGGAGAGCCCCAGTATGAGCCCCAGTATGAGCTGAGGAGAGCCCCAGTATGAGCTAAGGAGAGCCCCAGTATGAGCCCCAGTATGAGCCGAGGAGAGCCCCAGTATGAGCCGAGGAGAGCCCCAGTATGAGCTGAGGAGAGCCCCAGTATGAGCCCCAGTATGAGCTAAGGAGAGCCCCAGTATGAGCCCCAGTATGAGCTGAGGAGAGCCCCAGTATGAGCTAAGGAGAGCCCCAGTATGAGCTGAGGAGAGCCCCAGTATGAGCCCCAGTATGAGCTAAGGAGAGCCCCAGTATGAGCTGAGGAGAGCCCCAGTATGAGCCGAGGAGAGCCCCAGTATGAGCTGAGGAGAGCCCCAGTATGAGCCCCAGTATGAGCCGAGGAGAGCCCCAGTATGAGCCGAGGAGAGCCCCAGTATGAGCTGAGGAGAGCCCCAGTATGAGCCCCAGTATGAGCCGAGGAGAGCCCCAGTATGAGCCCCAGTATGAGCTGAGGAGAGCCCCAGTATGAGCCCCAGTATGAGCCGAGGAGAGCCCCAGTATGAGCCCAGTATGAGCTGAGGAGAGCCCCAGTATGAGCCCCAGTATGAGCTGTAGTCCAATATTTTTGTTATTAGAGCCACATTATTTATGTTTTTATTACAACTGACAAAAATAACATGAATTGGGAGAAGAAATATGATTAATGAAGTCAGTGGAGTGACGTTTCCATCAACTGGTTTACATTGAAACACAAGATACTATACTGGAAACCAGTAGTGAAAAAGGAATATTTAAAGTCCCAGATTCTTCTAAAATGTAACAAAATGTTATTGGTTTCATGGGACATAAACAAAAGAATCTGGAGCAAGATGAACCACGGACAGACGTCAACATCACCCAACCTTTCTGATAGACTTCCACCTGCCAGAGCCCCAGTATGAGCACCAGTATGAGCCCCAGTATGAGCCCCAGTATGAGCACCAGTATGAGCCCCAGTATGAGCCGAGGAAAGCCCCAGTATGAGCACCAGTATGAGCCCCAGTATGAGCTGACGGGACCTGGACACCAGCATGCTTCAGATCCAAACACTCTCTCATTGCGTCCTATGGGAACCAGCTCCAGTCATCCTGATCCACCTCCCCACGTCCAGCAGCAGCAGCACACAGCGGCATGTACACAACATGAAGAATCATGTAGACACAATCACACACACACACACACACACACACACACACACACACACACACACCAACACACACACCAACACACACACTCACCTGCTGTAAATACATGAAGGTGAGGGCGGCGCAGGACAGCTGAGGACAGGCGTCCACGTTGGGTAACGCCACGCATGTTCCTCCAGGATGCTGCATGTTCCTCCTTCTAGCTACAACACTAACCGACAACAGAGCCAGAGAGAGGAGGAGGAGAGAGTGGAGGAGGAGAGAGAGAGAGAGAGAGAGAACAGCAGGAGAGAGAGAGGAGGGATGATCGGTAGGGAGGAGGAAGAGAGATGGAGCTTCAAAGGAAGCAGCAGCCGGTCCCGATACGAGACACACAGAGTGTTTCAGCTGTAAGGAGGCGGGACGACAGAGAGAGAGAGAGAGAGAGAGAGAGAGAGAGAGAGAGAGAGAGAGAGAGAGAGAGAGAGAGAGAGGGAGAGAGAGATGGAGAGAGAGAGAGAGACGGAGAGAGAGAGGAAGCTCTGCTGCAGTGTGTGTGACTCAGTGTGTGTGTGAGAGAGAATAAGTGTGAGTCTGACTCAGTATGTGTGTGTGTGTGTGTGTGTGTGTGTGTGTGTGTGTGTGTGTGTGTGTGTGTGTGTGTGTGGAGGCGAGCCAGCAGTCGGAGTGACTGCGATCGCTGAAGCGTGAGGGAGGCAGAAATTGTCTGTGTGTGTTTCTAATGTGTGTGTGCATGTATTTTTTTTCTTGCACAAAATGCTGATCTCTCTCTCTCTCTCTCTCTCTCTCTCTCTCTCTCTCTCTCTCTCTCTCCCTCTCTCTCTCTCTCTCTCTCTCTCTCTCTCTCTCTCTCTCTTCTTGATGAATTGAAGTTCTGTGACATGTGTTACTGGAGGCAGTGAGGATGCTGACTGCAGCCACAATAGGAGACTCTCTCTCTCTCTCTCTCTCTCTCTCTCCCTCTCTCTCTCTCTCTCCATCTCTCTCTCTCTCTGCGTCTCTCTCTCTTTCTCTCTCTGAAGTGCCAACATTTGCTGGAAAAACTTTTTGACTATACAAAATATCAGATTAAACATAAGTGAATGTAAACTATTAAACAATAATACATACAGACTGCAGAGGGTTGATTTAAGGCACATATTAATGCTGGATTATTCCTTTAAAAAAAAAAAAAGCATCCAGACATCCATCCATTTTCATCGGCTTATCCGGGGTCGGGTCGCGGGGGCAGCAGGCTAAGCAGGGCGTTCCAGGCGTTCCTCTCCCAGCCACAACGTCCAGCTCCTCCTGGACCCCGAGGCGTTCCCAGGCCAGGAGAGAGATATAATCCCTCCACCGTGTTCTGGGTCTTCCCCGGGGCCTCCTACCAGTTGGACCTGGAACTCCTCTAACGGGAGGCGCCCGGGAGGATCCTTACCAGATGCCCAGACCACCTCAACTGGCTCCTTTAGAGGAGAAGGAGCAGCGGCTCTACTCCGAGCTCCCTCCGGATGTCTGAGCTCCTCCCCCTATCTCTAAGGCTGAGCCCAGCCACCCTACGGAGGAAACTCATTTCAGCCGCTTGTATCCAGGATCTTGTTCTTTGGGTCACTACCCAAAGCTCATGACCATAGGTGAGGGTTGGAACATAGATGGAGCGGTAAATCCAGAGCTTTGCCTTCAGGCTCAGCTCCTTCTTCACCACGACGGTCCGGTACAACGCCCGCATCACTGCTGACGCCGCACCAAACCGCCTGTCCATCTCACGCTCCGTTCTACCCTCACTGCTGAACAAGACCCCCAGATACTGGAACTCCTTCTCTTGAGTCAGTACCTGTCTCCACCCAGAGGGGGCAGTACCTGTCTCCACCCAGAGTAGGCAGTACCTGTCTCCACCCAGAGGGGGCAGTACCTGTCTCCACCCAGAGGAGGCAGTTCCTGTCTCCACCCAGAGTAGGCAGTACCTGTCTCCACCCAGAGGGGGCAGTACCTGTCTCCACCCAGAGTAGGCAGTACCTGTCTCCACCCAAAGGGGGCAGTACCTGTCTCCACCCAGAGTAGGCAGTACCTGTCTCCACCCAGAGGAGGCAGTACCTCTCTCCACCCAGAGGGGGCAGTACCTCTCTCCACCCAGAGGGGGCAGTCCACCGTTTTCACCCAGAGAACCATGGCCTCAGACTTGGAGGTGCTGACTCTCATCCCAACCGATTCGCACTCAGCTGCAAACCGCCCCAGTGAGTGCTGGAGGTCCCGGTCTGATGAAGCCAAAAGAACCACATCATCTGCAAAAAGCAGAGCTGTTATTCTAAGGTCACCAAACCGGATCCCTTCCTCCCCCCGGCTGAGCCTTGAGAGCCTGTCCATGAAAACCACCAACAGAATCGGAGACAAGGGACAACCCTGGCGGAGGCCAACACCCACCGGGAACGTGTTTGACGTTGTGCTGAGTATGCGGACAGCCATACCCGAGTCCCCAGGTGGTTCCCCTTCCAGGACACCACCCAGAGACTCCAAGAAGGCCGGGTACTCCAAACTGCTGTTCGGTTTATAAGAGCAGACAACAGTCAGAGACCTTCTGGTCCTCTGGTTCCTCGGGGAGATCTCCAACACAGCGGAGCTCAGCCGGGGGAGTCCAGCCTCTCTCCAGGAGTTTGGTTCCAGAGCCCAGGCTATGTGTGGAGGTGAGCCCAACAATTTCCAGCTGGTAGCCAGCGAGGTGACGTTCCACGTCCCCAGAGCTGCTGGAGCCGGGGGTCAGCACGCCCAGGTACCCTCCTTTGCCTGCTGCCCGACTCATTTTGCACCCGACCCTTAAGCCTAACTCTGCGGGTGGTGGGCCCACAGGTCGAAAGGTCCACATGATTCTTTCGGGCTGAGCCTGGCCGGGCCCCGTGGAGGAAGCCCGGCCACCAGACGCTTGCCTTCGTGCTCCTCCCGGGTCTGGCCCCAGGAGGGGGCCCCGGTTTACCCGTGCCCCTCACCTGGGAGACCCTACCAGGAGCTATTGCCCCCGACAACACAGCTCCCAGGATCACTGGAGCTCACAAACCCCTCCAGGTGGCAATTCTTGGAGGAGGAATATGCAATGCATTCAAATTATGCTTAGATACTTAGATATTCATTAGCAACATATTTGTTTCTCAACAGAAATGGAAAAATAAATAAATAAATAGATTTTGAAGTGAATTTTTGAAATGTTTCAATAAGATTTAGAGGTACAGCGTTTCCCCATGTATTTATACATGGGGAATATATATATATATATATATATATATATATATATATATATATATATATATATATTTATATTTATTCATATTGACATGCACACACCAATGCACACGCACACTCAAACATCCAACACTCATATTTTCTTTTTTCTTATATTTTTTAACATTATTTATCTATTATTATATTATCGTTATTTTCTGTTTCTGATATTGTTGTTGTTGTTTTTTCATATATTGTTACTTTTCCATCATAATTATGTCGTATTATTTTCTGCATGTTCATTTTGTGTTCTGTATAATATTGTGACATTTTTATGTTATTTAGGTAGAGGCTTTAAATAAGCTTGTTGAGGCTTCCTGTCTCTACCTGAACTGTACTTTAGGTTGTTGTTGTTATGTTTCTTACATTTGCCACAAAAGAAAAAGGAAATAAAGCAAATGGGGTTTCCATCAACTGTTTTAGAGCGAATAAACAAAGCTGCATCAATTTCCTGCTGGAGGCTAATCCATCAGTCAACAGGAGAAGAAGTAGAGATGGCACAAGAGAGAAAAAACAACAAAAAAGAGTTTCCTCATCGGACAATTTTGGCCTCCCGCGAGAGATAATGGAGAGAAAAGCGAAAACAGTTTTTTCTACCTCTTTTGGGCAGAAACAGCTGATCAGTCACGAGTTAAATGTTCACTACATCAAAAAGCTTTTCCATCCCAAGTCAAATTATCTGCCAGTGCAGTACGTAAATTTTTCTTTGTAAGAAGTCTTTAAGTAAGTAAAAATATCTCTGCACTGGAAAAACAATGATGTCTCAAAAATAAGTCCAAAAATACTTATTTTGAGCAATTGTTGTTTGAAAAGCCCGACTGTAGTAACATTAAAATAAGCCAGAAATACTTGAAACGAGCATGTTTCTTTCTCATTTCAGTATCTGTGGGTAGATACTCTTGGTAGAAAATGAAATAACATTTAAACTACATACAACTATAACTCTCAACTGGAGCCAATATTTTAGGTAGAAACTCACCATATTCAACAGTTGAACAGCTTGGAAAGCATGAAAAAGCTCACAATGTCAATCCTAAAAACAAGTCTTTACACAAGACTGAAATCCCTGTGAAGAGGGGTTACTCACCCTGTGAAGAGGGGTTACTCACTCATTTTTGTTACAAAAAGACACATGTTCTTAAAATAAGCACCTAAAGCTATGGTCAGTAGGTAAATTATACTCTGAACAAGATAATTAAGATACTATTGCTGGATATAAGAAGACGATACTTGGTGAGCTTCATGTTTTTTACTGTGTATGAAAGCATCATATGAGTGAGTTAGTACTGCACCCCCAGAAGTAGTTGGAGAATCAAAAGATTGATATAAAAAATATTAATGAAAAATAAATAACGGAAATTATTGGGAAAAAAATGAGTCCCTTGTTTGGGTCAAGCATCGAAACACACCTGCCATGATGCAACTACCTCCAGTCTGTGAGACCCTCTTCCTGGTAGACATTTATTTTAGTTTCCAATCACAGGACATATTTTCTCAGACTTGACAAAGCTCCAGCAGAAATTATCAACTGTTTGTTCAGGCTGAGTGGGACTCACCATGACAAGTAAACTGTCCTTTATGTGTAAAATTGATTTAGTGGCACTCTAAACATTACACTAGAAAATCCCAACACCATTGACTATTGGTAAGATGCTGATCATTGACATTCATCAACCATGATGAGATCAGATTGTTTATCTACAGAGACTTCTCTCTCTGTAGCTCTTTCATGTGTCTTCTTCAACCTAACTATCTTTGACAGCATGTCTAGTTCAGACTGCAGCATCCAGAGAGACTTTTATTACCAAACAACTTTCTGATTATAGAAGCTATGAAGATAAAACATGTGGGCAGTTTCTTCTTGCAGTTGTTTTTCCAGCTTTGTTCTAACCACTGTCAGTTAGAAGCTACAAGCTAATAAACAACAAAAACAAATTAGAGGTTCTAACTGCTTCTGATATGTCCACTGTAAAAAAAAAAAAAAACTGTTGTTTTTACAGTAAAAAACCAGCAGCTGTGGATGCCAGAACTTTACCGTAATAAATATGGTGCAACTTTTTTTAATATTACAGTAAAAAGATATTGGCACTGTTGATTTCACGTTTAAGATTGCCATTTTGTTCCATTTTTTTTACTGTATAAATAAGTTTTTCCATCAAAATTCATAACGCTGTTTTGCGTGATGAATGCCACAAAAATTGGATTTACCATTTAAAAAGATTTTACCATTAAATATTACAGTATATTTTTGTTAAAGATATGGTGTTTAGTACATTTAACAGTGAGAAAAAGTATTTTCTACAAAAGATTAACGCAAAAATTACAGTGGCGCTTGTATATATATTACATTAAATACATATTACAATGTATTTTACAGTGGAGTAATGTATTTTTCCAAAAATTAAAACTGTAAAAAATACAGTTTTGGCTGATATATACATTTAAGGTGTTTCATTGTTACTGAAACTGAATTAACCCATTTATCATTTTACGTCTTTTACTGTCATGGTTTTTAGTTTTTTCACCCTAAAATCTACAGACATTTTTTAACAGTGTCTTCTTGGTGCACCAGAGACTCACAGTCTGAGTCTGGATGCTTTATTTCCTCTCAGAGAAAAGACAAGACGCCAACACTACTGCCACAGTCTGCCCAGCACGGCCAGTTTACACTGGTCTCTAACCAGTCAACCGAGCACTGGAGAGACCAGATCTGGACTAATGAAGTCACTGGACTCTGTGCAGTGTGCCGCTTTATTTGCATAGAATCATGAAACTATATATTTGGTATGTGTATTAATCATATTTACACAATATTCTTGTCTGTTTGCACATTTATACTCTTAGTATATTACATATTACATGTATATCTTGTATAGTCAGAGTATTTGGCTGCTACCCTCAGAATCAGGTGCGTATATAAAGCGGTGTATGGGGTTAAAGTTGATATCCAGGTAGACGGTGGTTGTCTCCACCCCCTCATCAGACCTCAACTCTACTCTAGCTCTCTCTCCTCTTTGCCCACATCAGGATCTTCTGGTTAGTGTAGCTGAGAGAAATATCAGCCAGTTAAAGCCTCAGCAGGTCCCCAGTGACATCACATCCTGTCTGGCCCTCCTCATTCATTCTTTCTCAGTCGCTTCACGAGACGTCCCTCGTTTATTTCTCCCTGTGCCTCAGCTGTTCCTAATTATTATCTCATTATTTCTCATGTATTAAACCCAACTCCCTGCTTCAGTCTGTGCTGGATTGTCTCATTCATTCCTATGTGTCTGTCAGTTGTCCTGGTCAACACACACACACACACACACACACACACACACACCACTACCACAGACAACAACAAAGTGCTGCAGCTACGAGACAATCCCATAATAATCTGAGTCTTTCTGCCTGGGGGGCACTGACTCATTTTGTTATGTAATTCTAATGTATTATGTAAAATTGCCAGTGAACATTTCACATGATTGACATTTTTTTAGCCATGTGGATTTTATAACTCCCTGGCAGCCCTCCAGCGTGTCTCGGTCACGTTATTCATCTAAATTATAATTCATATACAATAATTACAGATGACACATTAAAGGATGATACCGGCAGGGGGACCCCCCCCCCCCCCTCCTGCCTCCACGGTTGAAAAAACACACTAAACTGCCCTCAAGAGTGGTGAAAACAAGAGGACGTGCCTTATTGGCTGCCCTTTACACATGGAAAAGATGACTGAGTGCCCTCTATTGTTGCCCTTAACACATTCAATTGTGGTGATGTGCTCTCGCCAGCTTTCAAAATAAAAGCACAGTGTGTTAACAGAATCCACCACAGAATTTACAAGAATACTTTCTACTTTAAATAATTCATTCAAATATGCACTGAGAAGATGCAGTGTATATGATGGAACAGTGGCATTAGAATGTGTGGAGGCCACTACATTTGGGCTTTTATGGGAAAATAATTCTCGAGGGGGGGGGGGGGGGGGGGGCATGCTCCCAGACCCCCTTAGTCAGCTGTTTGTCCACACTGGCTGGCTGCTCCTTGTCCTATTGGAAAGCTCTGTTAATTGTGAAAAATGTAATGTGAGGTGTTTGCTCTCAAATCACTCTCAAAGTGCACAAGACAGATGTATTTTACTTAATAATGTACAAACTTTTCTCCAGGTGGGGGCATGCCCACTCTGATCTGAATCTAGACTTCAGGTTTAGACTCTAGGCTTCAGGTTTAGACTCTAGACTTCAGGTTTAGACTCTAGGCTTCAGGTTTAGACTCTAGACTTCAGGTCTAGACTCTAGACTTCAGGTCTAGACTCTAGACTTCAGGTTTAGACTCTAGACTTCAGGTTTAGACTCTAGACTTCAGGTTTAGACTCTAGGCTTCAGGTCTAGACTCTAGACTTCAGGTCTAGACTCTAGACTTCAGGTTTAGACTCTAGACTTCAGGTCTAGACTCTAGACTTCAGGTTTAGACTCTAGACTTCAGGTCTAGACTCTAGACTTCAGGTTTAGACTCTAGACTTCAGGTTTAGGTTTAGATCTTCTCTCTGTGTTCCTGACGGCTCATTTCCCTGTTGGAGCCGACAGTGATGGATGGAAACTGTACCGTGTCTTTCTGTGTGTAACTAGTGTGTGATTACACATCATACACACCTTGCTGTGTGTGTGTGTGTGTGTGTGTGTGTGTGTGTGTGTGTGTGTGTGTGTCTTGGGGGCCAACAGTCAGCTAATAAGTCCCCAGGTGGAGAAAACAATGGGGGGTATAGACAGTGGGAAGAAGTCTGGAGTAGTTTTACCAAGTCTTTATTGTGCAATTAAAAAGTTTCAGTTCGACGACGCAACAAACAAAGCTGGCCAACATTAAAACAGAAAACAACACATTCACATACTTCACCGTTAAAAATACAGTGATTCGGTTTTCTACTTTAAATTTAAATGTAAATATATATAAAAATGTGATTTAGACTGAACATTCCCTTTATTTTCAGGATATTTGTGTCCTTGTGGTACTTCTACATTCATTTTACATGAAAAACAAGTGTTATATACAGTTTAAAAGTTTTGTACTTTTCCTTGATTTATGGCAATTAAAATCGTCTTCTACCATGATATTCAATTTTTAATTCTACGCCCTATTTTTGATGCAATTTGACAGTGTTTTACTGTAATTTCTACAAACACTTTTAAAGTGAAGATCTATATTTTTAAACGTGTCTCTTATCTGGCTGATCCTCATCAAACACAGACTTCAGAGTTTCATTAGAGGACTCCAGCTCGCTTCGTTTTCACCTCATGGCGTTATTAAGAAGTAAAGCCCCGGTGCTTTCGGCAGCTCAATGCCATTTGGTTTATTTTAACCATTTGAACTGATTTATTAGACCCTCACTTCAGTTTAGGAAAAACATGCAATAGATGTTGATGTGAAGACATTTGGCAAGCAGCAGTAGTTGTATGGACGAGGAGGACAGAAAAACTATGAACAGAATTTAAAAACTATGAGTCCTGGGACAGCTTCCAGGTGTCAGAAAACAGATCAAAGAACCTGATCAACATGCTGATGGACCAGTGACACAGAACTGGACCTCCTACAGGAGCATTCAGACTCTGGGAATGATCAGAGACATCAGGGGACAGAAGGTCCCCGGGACGGCTGATGGTCAGCACAGAGACGCTGAGTTAAAGGAGGAAATGGGAGGACGCAGTAGAAAGAGAGAGAGGCTGCTGGGACAGCAGACAAACAGTTAGAGTACAGATATAAACTCTAGGTACTCGGCCTAATAAATGAATGAAGACTGAGGCAAACCTACTGGATGGAGAACGGTAACACGTCCTAGACCAGGGGCCTCAAACTCTAATTACCTGGGGGCCGCTGGAGGCAGCATCAAAATGACCAAAAAAAGACACAAAATTACTAAAAAAATACACAAAATGACCAAAAAAGACACATTATTAAGAAATGACACACTATTTAAAAAAAGACACAAAATTACCAAAAACAGTAATTAAAGGGACCTTCCACACACAACACGGTAAAGTGCCATTCATATAAAACTCACATTAAACTTTCATATCAAGGTGGGGGCCACAAAATATCATCACGAGGGCCACAATTGGCCCGCGGGCCGCCAGTTTGAGAACCATGATGTAGACTGTTCTGTTCTCTTCATGTGTTTTACTTCCAAAGTGTTAACATCAATAAACAGCCAGCCAAACTCCTTGTCCAGAGGCAGGAAGTGAGCGTGCTGGCTCCTTTAATGACTTCTATGGCAGCAGGTCGAGTCAGGATGACACATTGAACCGAACTAGAAAATAAGGTACAAAAATGTGCTTCACCCATTTAGGCCTAAAATGCCTGTAAAACCTCTGGGTGATTTTAAAATCAGCCCCTAAAACCTGAAGTTTTTCTGTAAATTCAACAGAAGTGTCAACTCTTCCTACTAAATAATAGATTTTTCAGCTTCTGTAGCAGATAGAAATGAAATTCAAAAAGTATCTGAGATCTTATAGCTGTGCCTTCATGAGAAGTTGAGTTTATTTGTCCAAACCGTCAATAAAGGTTTTTAAAAAATCAACATGTTGCATTGTGACACTCCAACATGTATTCTGATGCATTTCATTGGCCAAGAGACTGAAAACAGGTGTAAAAAACTACAAATACTACAAAACCACGTATCCTCTTTCCGCTTTAATGGTAGAATAACATAACAGCGCCCAACAGGTTTTAATGGTAGAAATGTGGTAATGCTTCCCCGCCTTAAATGTGCTTAATAGACTGCTATGACAGAAATATGTGAATATAAACAGTCTACCATTGACGATGATAAATAAGATGTACAACAAGTATAAACACTATAAGTGACATAGACAACATATCAGGTGAGTAGCAAGGTACGTATTACGACAGTAAAGTCATCTTATAGGCTCACACACAAAGTTAATAAACATGAACAAACCTACAGAAATGTCCATCAAAAGTCATCAATATTAATTGTCAAACATGTAAAGAACATGTAAAACTTACATCCATTCCTTTCTGAGGGATTCTCATGAGAAACCTTACAACTGCTCTTTTCTCTGTTTACATGCCTTCACTACTTCCTGTTTCCTGTTTCTTTTCGACCTTCATAGTAAAAGCTCAACTAACTTTTTCAGGAAATAACAATACAAATACATTTTTACCAGTTAACTTAAACTCTTCACATATTAAAGACATTCAGGGCAGAACATAGACTGATCAACGGACACACTGGATAAAAACTGTAAACTGAGTGATTCAGACTGGTTTAGACGAAGCTGCATGTGTTTGCTGACTCATGTGTTTAGTGTTGATGACTAATTCTCTGCATGCTTTGGCAGATTTCAGCTTCCTCCTGACTGCAGCATCAGCCTCACACACCAACTATCTGAATAAATAAAACAGTCCAAATAAACCCAATATGTGTTATTTACACGGTATAATGTCATTACACTTTGTATTATGACCAATCAAAGACAGAAACAATGATTTATTGAAAAATGTCTGTAGATTTCAGGGTGAAAAAACTGTTAAATCATGACAGTAAAAGACATAAAATGATAAATGGGTTAATTCAGTTTCAGGAACAATGAAACACTGTAAATGTAAATATCAGCCTATACAGGATTTTTACAGTTTTTTAAAAAATACATTACTGTAAAATACACTGTATTATGTATTTAATGTAATATATATATAAGTCACCACTGTAATTATTGCATTTATTTTTTATAAAAATCATTTTTCTCACTGTTAAATGTACTAAACACCATATCTCTAACAGAAATATACTGTAATATTTAATGATAAAATCTTTAATTTATGCAGCATTTATAAAGTATTTTCTTGTGAATTATAAGGCAGAACAACATTTCTTTTGATGCAAAAACCTTTTGTTTATACAGTAAAAAATGTAATAAAATGTCAATCTTAAAGGTGAAATCAACAGTGATAATATCATTTTACCGTAATATTATAAAAAGTTGCACCGTATTTATTACGGTAAAGTTCTGGCAACCAGCTGCTGGTTTTTACCGTAAAAACAACAGTTGTTTTTTTACAGTGTATATTTTTTTTCTTTCCTTATTCGTTTTTAACTTGAATTACCTGGCTCTTGTTTCTGGTAAAGAAAATGTTTTGATTGTGTTTTTCGGTATTTGACTGAAAAAGATCTGAAACTGATTTTGTTTATTGTAAAAAATAAGATCTGGATCTGAAAAGATAAAACAAGTGAAAGAAACATATGAAAGTGAAAAATGAAAATAAATAATGTTTTTTACCAGAGCTGATCATAATTGTATTTAACCTAAAAAAAAAATGTGTACACTTATTTTTATATTGAATACGTCGATGTATTTTTAAAATTCAAGATCAAAACTTTAAATTTCAGTTTCAGATTTTATGTTTTCAAGAACAAATAATTTGCCCAAAACCTGCAGACACATGTAACATAATGTTATAAATGATATAAGATCATATATATCCACTCTATCACTCTCACACATTATATAACGCTAAATTATATTTTTATGAATGCACAAAACATTTCCACAGTTGGACAACTTTTATACACATATTTGAAAAACATTGACGTTTCTGTCAAATGTATAATAAGAACATGGACGTTTTCTGATTGGTTTTCTGGCGAGATCTTCACCACAAAGTGATTATGTACATTCACTGAGTGAATATTTAGAAAATAAAACATAAATTTCTCGCTAGAAATGTGATCAAAATCCATTTTTATGCAGAAACTAAGTCAAAATATTGATTTTTTCACTAAAAATTAGAGAACTGTCCGCCATGTGACTTGGAACCAACCAATAGGAACAAATATCCGTGGAATAGCCACGAGATATGACTGGCATTAACTTGCATTGTAGCCAAATCCGTGTTAGTTTCACGGAAATTTGAGTGATTCCGTGGCTATTCCACGGATTCCTGTGAGACCAGGTTGAAATAACCGTAACATTTAAAACCCTCAACAGGCTTCAGACCTGTGATCTATGTCATATTCACACAGTAAATAATCTCTGTAGTTATTTACTGTATTATTCACAGTGATTTTTACAGTATCGTGCTGTATCATTTTGTACACTAACAGGCTTATTCTCATTCTTCCCTTTCTTCCGTGCTGTTTTTGGTCGACTACTGCAGCACACCAGCAGTTTGATGTTTCCTTTATAATTCCACCGTAAGAATTGAGTAAATGGTTTGAATATGTTTCTGTTGTTTATTTATTCAGGCCAACCATCGTTTGCATCCTGGCATTTCTTTAGTTTTAATATTTGGCTTGTTGCTTTAGTGAAACGCTGACACAGTGATTCTTATTATTGGTGACGCAAACATTCCTCCGCAGCTTCACACTGACTGGATGTGTGTTACTGTATGTGTGTAACTGTTTGTGTGTAACTGTTTGTGTGTAACTGTTTGTGTGTAACTGTTTGTGTGTAACTGTATGTGTTACTGTTTGTGTGTAACTGTTTGTGTGTTACTGTTTGTGTGTAACTGTTTGTGTGTAACTGTTTGTGTGTAACTGTTTGTGTGTAACTGTATGTGTTACTGTTTGTGTGTAACTGTTTGTGTGTAACTGTTTGTGTGTAACGCGTGACCGAACAGACCAATGGGATTGTGGCGTCGACGGTCGTTCAGCTGCTGCTGGAACTCAGATGTCAGCAGCTTGAGAACTGAAACTATGAAATAATGTAAAAGCAGCTGGGGAAATATCTGCACCACTCACTGAGGAGGAAGAGGAAGAGGAAGAGGAAGAGGAGGAGGAAGAGGAAGAGGAAGAGGAGGAGGAGGAGGAAGAGGAAGAGGAAGTCAATAAGGAGCTAGAGAGGCTTCTACAAAATAAGACATGTTCTAGAAGAGGGAAAGAATGTGTTCAAAGGTAGAAATGTTGATAATTTATTTTGATCAATTAAGAAAAAAAGAAAAGTGAGTGAAAAGAAGAAAACCTTTTTTCTTTGTGTTTACATGGAAACAATAAAGCAGAAAGAGCTGAATGTGAATCAGCTCCACTCATCTTTATCTGCTGCTGAGCATGCACTTTTGTTTATGCATCAAAAGTTTTCATAAATAATTAATTGTTTTGCAAACGGGAGGGTTTCAGCTGTTTTCCTTGATTTCTTTGTTTCTCCATGTCAGGATTTAAGTTAGTTTCCTCTCCGTTGACTTGAGGAATCAGGGTTTAGGCCTGTAAGGAGTCACATCATGGTGAAGATCCCTCCAGGACCAGAAGACCCCCTCATTACATCACAATCAGTGATTCAAGATGAAGGTTCTAGGTTCAGACCACAGGAACCGAGTCAGAACAGAACTTTACACTGCTAAAAGTCAGCTCTTAAAGACAAGGGAAAAAGTACAAAAATAAGATGTATTTTGCTTAAAATTGCAAAATCTTCTGCCAAAGGAAGAATAAAATGTGTCTTGTCAAGACTTTCCAAAACCAGTAAAAAATATCTAATCTCAATGAACCACAAATACATAAAGTTATGATTTCTTAGCTATGCTTGAAATAAGAAATTATTATTTGTGAATAGTAGTTGTATACTTGTAAGTGTTGGTGAA
This sequence comes from Centropristis striata, assembly GCF_030273125.1. Taxonomy (NCBI): domain Eukaryota; kingdom Metazoa; phylum Chordata; class Actinopteri; order Perciformes; family Serranidae; genus Centropristis; species Centropristis striata. The sequence continues at coordinate 38,392,759 of NC_081529.1, forward strand.
GCAGCTTTGTAACTGCTGATATTCTAGTTTCCAGCATGTATTTACTCAGTATAGGTGATAAAATCTCAGTAACAAGCTGTAATATCTGATTTAGATCATTAAGGACCAAAACACTGAAAACAAGTGAAACAGTTGTTTGATCCCAGAGATTCTTCTGGACCAGCTCTCCACTAAGGGGCCAGATTCCTTTTTCCTGAGGATATTATCTCAGTAGGTATTTAGGGAACCTAAAATTCGAGCTGGTGGCGAGGAGACGCGAGACCTGCTTACTCCAGAATGGAACCTGTCGAATAACCGTGGAATACAGATACCACGCTAGCCGCGCCCGTTTAATAGCAGCTCTCCTCTATTATCTATCTCTAAAATAAAAACTGCTGACTAAGAAGAACTATCTGACCAGACAGAAAATAAGCAGATATCCCCTTGATGTTTTTGCAGTGAGAGGACCTCCACCCTGTCACATCCTCCGCTAGAGGCTCCAGCTTTTAGTCTTCGTTGTTTACTTGTAATATAAAGTTTGTTGTCATTTCAGACAATGTGTCTTCTCCTCTGGCTCTCGTCTCGTCTTCTGTCTTATACTTTGAGAGACTCTCTCTGCACTGCTCTCCAAACTAAAAACCATGGACTTGATCAACTGGTCTCTCAGCTCATTAACACCATCTTCTGGAGGAGAAGCCTGGTTCAGGGAGTCCTCCGGTCCTGACGGTACGTTCTCAGCTGGCTACATGATGGACGAGAGGTGGTGAGTCTTGAGCCTGTCGGCTCTCTCCATGGAGGACGTTGAAGACATCTATCTATTCAGATCCTTGATAACAGGTCTTTTGCTGATTGGATTAGGCTTTGCTCTGGTTTATTAAGGAGTACAGTAAACAGTGACAGCTGTTCAAAGCCCCATAAGGCTGCAGGACTTGATTGAAGCGTTGGGCAGAGCTGTCGGTAGTCAGACTGGGACTATAAACCACAATATGGATAACATCATGGAGAAGCTGACGGCTTTGGAAAGGCAAATGGATCGATTCGGAGACCAGAACCATGAAGAGTAGTCGTGTAAATTGAACATGGCCACTCGCCCTAAACCCAACAATCCCAATCTGATCTGCTTTTGGCCCCTCAACCAGCTCTGGCCTCAAGGCCGTTACTGGAACAACAAACTCTCCTGGAAGGACTCTGCAGCGAGACGCTCTTACTGACGCTCCCCCACTTACTTATCAGCTGATATATATCAACCCATTCACCCCTGCTCACAACTTAATTTGGATATGTATACAAAACAGACTGTAAACTGTATTTTGTATGCTGGCGTACATAGTCTGGCCTTAGTTTTCTGTCAGAAAAACTGAAACAAGGTACAGCACTTACTGTGGTGAGGCTCCACAAAAAAAAAA
>NC_081529.1:38399143-38449143 GCF_030273125.1 Centropristis striata
TGAAACAGTAAATAAAATAAAGGTTGCTGACAGAGAAACCTTTCTGTAAAAGAGTTAGAGATTATTTTTTACTGTGTAGCTCAGAGAACTGAATTTAACCTGGATTGTGATTTTAAGCCATTTTGACACATTTTGTCTTCATTAGTAATCCTGACTGCTCTATATAAAGTTCAGTGTTAGCACTACGGTGGGCTAACGTTAGCATTGGATCAGAATATAAACCATCATGGAGCTCTTGGGTATTATCACCTTATCATCACCTTATTGGCATCAGTGGTGTGGTGCTCGAGTGGTTCAAGTCTTATTTATTAAACAGGTCCTCAGTGCCTGCTCCTCTCATGCTCCCCTTCTTTGTGGGGTCCCACAGGGGTCAATTTTGGGGCCCCTCCTTTTTTCTATCTACATGCTACCACTGGGGAAAAGCATTCAAAGGCACAACATTCATTTTCATTTATATGCAGATGACACCCAGTTATATATACCGTTAAAACCTGGTTCTTTAGATATCTCCCACATTCTCTCATGCCTGACTGATATAAAAGCATGGATGTCCAAAAACTTTGTCCAATTAAACGATTCTAAAACAGAGATTATCATTTTCTCCCTATCTAGCTCCAGCACCAACATCCCGAGAGTCTCCCCTCTACCTTCAGCATCCAGAAAGAGGCAATCTCATCCCCTCTACCTTCAGCATCCAGAAAGAGGCAATCTTGGTGTCGTTTTTGACTCAGAGCTGTCGTTTGACTCACAGGTTACCAAGGTAGTGCAATCCTGAGACAGCTAACAAGAATCCCTTCTTTCCTATCTCCCACCGACCTGGAGAAGGTGGTCCATGCTTTTATTTCATCAAGATTAGATTACTGTGATGGCCTGTACTCTGGGATCAGCAAAGGAAACATCCGTAGGCTACAACATATGCAGAATGCTGCTGCCAGGCTTTCAACAGGAAAAAGAGAAGTGACCACATCTCTCCAACCCTCGCTGCCCTCCATTGGCTGCCTGTGAGTTTTAGAATTGATTTTAAGATTTTAAGACTTGTTTTTAAAGCCCTGCATGGTCAGGCTCCTGCCTAGATCCATGAGATGCTTTTACCCTACGAGCCTGAACGCTGCCTGAGGTCCTGAACGCTGCCTGAGGTCCTGAACGCTGCCTGAGGTCCTGAACGCTGCCTGAGGTCCTGAACGCTGCCTGAGGTCCTGTGGCCCAGCGCTGCTTCTGGTCCCGAGGTCCGGTCTGATGACCTTCTGCTGAGGAACTTCCTGCTGGAGATCCCAGTGTCTTCTTTTAAATCTCTTCTAAAAACTCACTTTTATCAATTGGCCCTCTCTTAATTTCCTTTTATTACTGTTTTATGATTACCTTGTTGTGATTGGTGATTTAGAATTTTACATTTTACATTTTTAAAAGTTTTTTTTAAATGTAATTTCTTCTTGTTGTTTTATTTTGTTGTTGTCAGTAAATTCTATTTGATGTTTTATTTCTGTTGTGCAGCACCGTGTAACTTGTTTTTGAAAGGTGCTATATAAATAAAGTTATTATTATTATTATTATTATTATTATTATGGCTAATTATAAATATCCTGATGCAGAAAATGAATGGCAGTTTACTTCAGCACTGTTATTATGAACTGTTCTGTATGAACTTAGTTCTTTTCATACCAAGGCAGGTTCAGGTTCTCAACCCACATTATCTGCAGATACTAAACCCTGGACCTCTATCTATCCTAACTAATTAAATTAAAAATCATAGAAATGTGTCACCTCAAATGATAAAAGACAATAAAAACATGACTGACAAACACTCTGTGAGCTCCTCTAAAGGTTGTAGAACAACTCTGAATTAACCACGGGGCTCCATTTATTGTAGGAATGCTCCTGTGAAACTCTCCCAGTATTATATATATATATATATATATATATATATATATATATATATATATATATATATATATATATATATATAATATTATAGTGTTTCTCTCTCTGCAGTGTGAGCAGAGTGTGTGTTGGCCTTGCTGCAGTGCTGCCATTAATCCCCGTCAGACATCACATTCCTGCTGTTCTGCATGAATATTTGGAGCCCTGCATCATTTACTACCAAACAGGAAACGTCACACGTGTTCTGCTGGTAGAACCACAAAGCACAATCCTTTTCTCCTATTGGTCACATAAGGGCTGGCAAGATGTCAAATGGTGTAACCACAAAAAAATGATAAATATTAAATACTTCATCCACCTACATTGTATTTAAGTGGACGTATATATGTAATTATTTAATTCTTAAAAACATCAAATACAATTTATTTTGAGTATTTCTACATTTACACATTTTGTCAATATTGAGCAGAACATTCTAAAAACAACAACTGACAATTTACGGATTTTCTATTGGTTAGAACCGCCTCCAGTTGAGCATATTATCATTACAGTATTTGTTCCTTTGTGGTAAAACATGTCAGATGTCTGCAGATATGGATGGAGCGACATTATTTAGGCCAAATCTTTTATTACATTCATTACTCCGACTGTCTTAATGCCACTTATTCTACTCCGGTTCATTCTTCTGTCATTAGGCAGCAGCAGCTAAAACCGTTCTCCTGGATATTTTCTCTATAATATCTTCAAATCAATATAAACAAATGCAGCCGTCCCTCCCGTGTATGTCACAGCTAAGTCTTTGTGACATTTTTATGAAGCGCAGCAGCACATCACAAGCTGCAGCCTTCAAATTGAATATTGATTTTAATGATCTCTTCTTTGGGGCTGCAGCAGTCTGAATCTTAATAAAGCCAAGAGAGAAATGCAGCATTCTCAATTTCAAGAAAACTTTGTGCCCAGCCCTTGGGAAATTCCCTGGTAATGTGATAGATTTGTTGGCTTCCTCATTCATGAAACAGATTCCAATGAACTTTTTAAAGCGTGGGGAATCTTTTTGCAAATTTGTTTGGGTCTCTGTGGGGCAGCAGTCGACTTCATGGTGCTGCTGTAATCTCAATTAAATATGAACTCTTCAAATGAAGTGTACTGCTGCACGGAGGATAGGGCTTACTAAAAAAAGTCTTCTTTCATTAAAGGTGGCCTAATATTTCCCAATTAACATATTAAAGCCCCTGAGTCAGTAGCACACAGACATTATAAGACATCTGAAGGGGAGAATTTCATTAATTATTTCTGTAAAATCTAATTATTATGGGCTGTTTTCATGATGGGTAGACTTCAGTATGAAATAATGTTATTACAGTGGTGTGAAACAATCAAAATCAGCCACGTTCAATACCACGATGTTCTTATAATGAGACAACATCATCATCTTCCACAGAAACACAGCTGATTTAAAGATATTAACAGGTGATGATTGTTTGCTAGTTCCAGATCTGAAGCTGTGATGTGGTGACAAAGACCAGAAGAATCAGAGAAAAGCCTTTGACTTCCTGCCAAGGTTTCATTTCAGGTTGTGGGTTGTTTGGACTTGTTTTAAAACAATATTTGGTAACACTTTATATTAAGGCATTCAACATTAATAGTTGCTCATTAGCATGTCGGATTGGTAGATTGAAATGTCTGTTAGTCTACTAGTGAGCCGTTCTGTAGAGGAATGACTCTATAACACTACAACAGACAATATTCATTTAGTGTTATTAATTATTCTTTAGGTACTACCACCTTATAAATTCCGTATTATAAAGCATATTAAGATCATGACTCATATAAAACAACTTCCTTACTTACTACTAATAATCAATAATTCTGAGGTTATTGAGGGAAAACTCTTAGTTAATGTCTTATTGGCTCAGACACCACTTTCACTGAGTGTGAGGGAGTAATGACTGAATCTACTCTCTGCAGCAGGCTGCTACTGTAAACCACTGAAAGAGGAAGAGGAGGAGGAAGAGGAGAGGTGGAGAAACACACACACACACACACACACACACACACACACACACCAAGATCCTACAGAGACTAACAGGGATCCGACCCTGATCATATTAATATGCTGCAGCATTTAAAACCTCATAATATATATCAGTTTAATACAACACTGATTGTGGGTACTTGCCTTGTAATGTTAAATTTTAAGTTTAATTTGATATACTTCTAATTTTTGACATGTTATTTTCCTTTTCACATGTACTTATTTTTTGTTTCCATGCATCTGCAAAACCTGAAGTTTGCTGCAGAGTAAAACCATCTTCAAGTGCAATGCAACAAGTTCCCATCAGAATGCAAAAACATTTTGGATTTGTCACCTAATGGAGACACTGTGAGACCTTCCAGGTTCTTGATGTGTTCACAGAAGAACAAATGGATCTTTGCCCTTCAGGCAAAATACAACCTGAATCCAAAAAAGTAAGAAAAAAACATAATGCAATGATTCGTCCGTTCATTCAAGGCAATCCAAACTGTCCAGTTCCTACCAGAGCCTAAAAACCTCCCGAAGACCTAAAAGCCTCCCGAAGACCTAAAAACCTCCTGAAGACCTAAAAACCTCCTGAAGACCTAAAAACCTCCTGAAGACCTAAAAACCTCCTGAAGACCTAAAAACCTCCTGAAGACCTAAAAGCCTCCCGAAGACCTAAAAACCTCCTGAAGACCTAAAAACCTCCTAAAGACCTAAAAACCTCCTGAAGACCTAAAAACCTCCTGAAGACCTAAAAGCCTCCTGAAGACCTAAAAGCCTCCTGAAGACCTAAAAACCTCCTAAAGACCTAAAAACCTCCCGAAGACCTAAAAACCTCCCGAAAACCTAAAAACCTCCAGAAGACCTAAAAACCTCCCGAAGACCTAAAGACCTCCCGAAGACCTAAAAACCTCCTAAAGACCTAAAAACCTCCCGAAGACCTAAAAACCTCCCGAAGACCTAAAAACATCCTGAAGACCTAAAAACCTCCTGAAGACCTAAAAACCTCCTGAAGACCTAAAAACCTCCCGAAGACCTAAAAACCTCCCGAAGACCTAAAAACCTCCCGAAGACCTAAAAACATCCTGAAGACCTAAAAACCTCCTGAAGACCTAAAAACCTCCCGAAGACCTAAAAACATCCCGAAGACCTAAAACGTGTCATATAAAAAAATACAAGGAAAAAGCAGGCAAGCTGAGTTAAAGGAAAATATAATTTATTCATAGATGGCAAATACATAACTATCATCCAACGGACAGCGACAATAACATAAGATATCCTCCGACTAGAGCACTCTCTACTGGGTGGAGGAGCAGGAGGCTTTGGGGACCAAGAAAAGAAAAGAAAAGCAAACGTGGCACACCTCCAGCCGTAACACAAAAGAACAAGATAATATCTTAAAAAGGAACAATGGCCAAGAGGGGAACCTCCTCCTGACTGGAGACCCTGATCGACTGGATCCTGATCTATTGGACTCCAGCACATTTCTTTTCTTGATAGAACATTTTAGAAGAAGCCCTTCCAGCGCCGCGTCCGTCTAATCGATGTAGTGATGTATATTTACAGGCCCTTGGGGTCACTTCCTTCTTCAGTCTGACATTAATGGAGAAGTCACACTGAAGTCATCTGAGCTTCTGAACCACTTTGATCCTATTGGTGTATTCATGTTCAACATGCTGAAGGTTAGATGTTGTCCAGAGCTGAGACCAGAGTACATTAATATTAAGCAGCTCTGATTTGGGTTGCAAAAGAGCCACAGTTTAAAAATCCATCCCCACATTTATTACATGGAATAACATGTTTGAAGGGTTTCACAGGCCACAAAGGACCACGGGAATCATTTAACACCAGTCCTTAACCGAGAAGGAAAACAAGGAAAACTGAACTAAAACCGTCACATTTTTACGTGTGTGTGTGTGTGTGTGTGTGTGTGTGTGTGTGTGTGTGTGTGTTCTAATAAATGATGTGTTTGGGAGAAGAAGATAGAAGAATCAGCTGTGATTAAAAAAAAAATACCCAAAGGGCCAAATAAACCAAACAGAGAAAAAAAGGAATCAGAGTCCAGATCCGATCTGAGAGTGTAATCTATTTGCTCATTATCCTGAAGGAAATGTTCATTTCTTTATGACTACGGACAATTAAAAAGAGATGAAAGTGGCTGGTAGCTGTGTGTAGAGGGGATAGCAATAAGATAGCATGGCATGAATAATAACACGATGGCTAGAAGTTTATTTTTAGACTTAAAATGTTCCCACAGCGTCCTGAGACTTATGAAAGCCAACACAGGCTGAGCTCAACGCTGCTCTAACTGCATTCTACTGCTTTAGCTTCATGGTTGCTTATTGGAAAAAATCACTTTTGCTTAACCCAGCAATAAAATACAGAGGTAGACTCCAAGTCCCGTGAGGCCAGAAGACAGCAGAGAGGCAGAGCTCTGACTCATTAATGTGGATATGAGCTAGCTCTAGTCAATCTACAGGATTCATAATGAGCTTCACTGCTCGTCTCAAACCTCTTGTCAAGTCAGTAATGAGGCCAAAACATGCTCATCATACAGAAACAGCCTCACACTGCAATCACAGCATTCATTCATAAATGTTTGAGGCATGCATGGAAACATATGCACACACAAACTACAATGTCAACTACAAATCTGAACAATCGGGGAAACAGCATGTTGTTAACTCCTTGATGTCTGTTTTATCTTGTGACAAAGTTTTACATTTCAATTTTGCTTTATTTCAGAGAAATAATTATGCAAAAAACACAAAATCCAACTCAGAAGCAAGCAGTGATTGCACGTACCACCGTCTGCAGTACCAGCAGGCCACGTCATGTTTTAACCAGAGATAATAAACAGTGTGGACCAGCTTCTGGTTCAGGATTTATGATTGTCTTTGCCTCCACCTGGAACCTCGAACAGTGAACTTTAAAATGTAACTAGTGCTCTGTAGTTCTTTAGGTTTCTGTCATTTAGATACTTACACATTACTCTACATTACATGCATACTTAAATATAAATGTGTAGTAAACACAATTTTGAATTGGTTTAATTTTGTTACGTCCCAAATTAATGTTCGGGAGTAACCATTGAAAAACCAGGCAAACTGAGTTAAAGGAAAATATAACTTATTTCAGGTGGGGAACGCAAATCTACCATCCAACGGACAATAACCCAAAATATCCTCCAACTAGAGCACTCTCTGAAAAAACACAAACCAGAATACAAAGACCCACTGGGTTCTCCTCCCCAGCTCCCAGGTTCTCCTCCCCAGCTCCCAGGTTCTCCTTCAGCTCCCAGGTTCTCCTTCCCCAGCTCCCAGGTTCTCCTCCCCAGCTCCCAGGTTCCCCTCCCCAGCTCCCAGGTTCTCCTCCCCAGCTCCCAGGTTCTCCTCCCCAGCTCCCAGGTTCTCCTTCAGCTCCCAGGTTCTCCTTCCCCAGCTCCCAGGTTCTCCTCCCCAGCTCCCAGGTTCCCCTCCCCAGCTCCCAGGTTCTCCTTCAGCTCCCAGGTTCTCCTCCCCAGCTCCCAGGTTCCCCTCCCCAGCTCCCAGGTTCTCCTCCCCAGCTCCCAGGTTCTCCTTCAGCTCCCAGGTTCTCCTTCCCCAGCTCCCAGGTTCTCCTCCCCAGCTCCCAGGTTCTCCTTCAGCTCCCAGGTTCTCCTTCCCCAGCTCCCAGGTTCTCCTTCAGCTCCCAGGTTCTCCTTCCCCAGCTCCCAGGTTCTCCTCCCCAGCTCCCAGGTTCTCCTTCCCCAGCTCCCAGGTTCTCCTTCCCAGCTCCCAGGTTCTCCTTCCCCAGCTCCCAGGTTCTCCTTCCCAGCTCCCAGGTTCTCCTCCCCCAGCTCCCAGGTTCTCCTTCAGCTCCCAGGTTCCCCTTTAGCTCCCAGGTTCTCCTTCAGCTCCCAGGTTCTTCTTCCCAGCTCCCAGGTTCTCCTTCCCAGCTCCCAGGTTCTCCTTCAGCTCCCAGGTTCTTCTTCCCAGCTCCCAGGTTCTCCTTCCCAGCTCCCAGGTTCTCCTTCAGCTCCCAGGTTCTCCTCCCCCAGCTCCCAGGTTCTCCTTCCCAGCTCCCAGGTTCCCCTTCCCCAGCTCCCAGGTTCTCCTTCAGCTCCCAGGTTCTCCTTCCCAGCTCCCAGGTTCTCCTTCCCCAGCTCCCAGTTTCTCCTTCCCCTTCCCAGGTTCTCCTTCCCCAGCTCCCAGGTTCTCCTTCCCCAGCTCCCAGTTTCTCCTTCCCCTTCCCAGGTTCTCCTCCCCAGCTCCCAGGTTCTCCTTCAGCTCCCAGGTTCTCCTTCAGCTCCCAGGTTCTCCTCCCCAGCTCCCAGGCAGCACTCCGGGGTTTCACCACCAACAACACTTCCACAACCGCCAGCCTCTTACGGTGATATTACATTTTTAATTTTACCTCTACACTGTAAAAAATAGTCTGTTTTATTTACGGTAAAATACCAGCAGCTGTGGTTGAAACTTCACCGTAAAAACTACAGTGAGTGGGTTTTCTACTGTAAATTTAAATGTGAATATCAGCAAAAACTGTAATTTAGACTGAGTAGTGGCTTTATTTTAAAGGTAAGTGTGCCCTTGTGAAAATATTGTATTTCTCCATTAATTTTACATGAACTTTTTTATGTTTTTACAGTTAAACTGGGTTTTCAAAAGTTTTTCAAAATGTTTGTACTATTCCTTGATTTAGGGTAATTTAAAATGTCTATTATGGTGATATGCAATTTTTTATTTTACGACCTTTTTCTCATGCAATTTGACAGAGTTTTACTGTAATTTCTACAAATATTTTTTACAGTTCAGACTTCAGTCTATTTAAAGGAATAGTTCGGAATTTTGGAAATAGGACCTCATTCCCAACTGAGCCGGTGTGATATAGGTCGGTGGAGACCGTTTTCAGCACATTTTATGCAGTCCTTATAGTTGCACAAGTCACTGTTGCTAAACTGGTGTTGAGCTAGCGCACGTCAATAGTAACATCCAGCCTGTCACTAAAAACAGCTTTACCTGCTCCTCAGAACACCTGAGACACATGCATTATAACGTCGGACTGTCCATGTACATGTCTGTGTTGATAGAATAATTTTAGAAATTAAACCAACCTTGCATTTTCAATGTTAAAACATTTTGAGGGACTAGTTTCTCAGCAGCAGCGGAATTTTACTTTGTGGGTTAGTAGTAGTGCGTCAAAACGAAACCAAACTGGTATGGCTGATTTGATAACACAAACTCATCTTCGTTGTCCTCAAACTCCGAAATCTCAGCATGGCTGGCAGTGGCCATAGTGTCCTGCTGTCCTGTCTCCGCTATGACAGCACCTAAATAAACTCGCATGATTGTCAGCGAAACCGAAACCGTCTTCCACTGTAGCCTCACTAGCCTGGAGATAATATCACTCCGCCGCTGCCGTAGCCTAAGCAACAACAGGGAACAAAGTATAAGCTATTCCAATGCTATGCAAGGTTGGTTTGATTTCTAACATTATTCTATCAACACAGACATGTACATGGACAGTCCGACGTTATAATGCATGTGTCTCGGGTGTTCTGCGGAGCAGGTAAAGCTGTTTTTAGTGACAGGCTGGATGTTACTGTTGACGTGCGCTAGCTCAACACCAGTTTAGCAACAGTGACTTGTGCAACTATAAGGACTGCATAAAATGTGCTGAAAACGGTCTCCACCGACCTATATCACACCGGCTAAGTTGGAAATGAGGTCCTATTTCCAAAATTCCGAACTTTTCCTTAAACAGCCATCGAGCACACAGCCACTGGGAGGAGCAGGAGACGGAAAACAAACAAAAAGAAAAGAAAAACAAACAAGACACACTTTTCTGGACCTCCTGAATCCTTCCTCAGTCAGTTCCAGTTCAATTAACCGAAGTTTGTGACCATCAGTGATACACGTCCTCACATCAACAATCTATAACAACATACTGCACATATTCACAATAATACACACAACACATGACAATTAACCTCAACCAGGAATATGAAGGCATTTCTGTATCAAACACAGAAGCACTTGCACAACAATAAACAGATAGATAGATAGATAGATAGATAGATAGATAGATGATAGATAGATAGATGATAGATCATAGATAGATAGATAGATAGATAGATAGATAGATAGATAGATATGCAGGACGTACCCTTAGCTGCTCTTGCTCACAGCTCATTAGTTGGCCTGAAATGTAAAGACAAGAAACAATCAGCTGTTGACTCTGAGGTAAGCACGATTTATCCTTAAAAGCTTCTTCAGCAGCACTTCTTCACCATTATCACACAACTGTATTATATTTAACTACCGGTCCTGATGAAGGCAGTAAAAAAGGGAAAACTGATCTGTAAAGATCTTTAATGTTGCAGTCTAACAATTAAGACTCTTTCTTTGTTCACTGATTGAAAGACAATGTCTATCTGCTTTAACAAGCAGAAAATAATGAGGAAATAGTTTTATACTTTCCCCTAAATCTTGCTTTTTATGTGTGCATAGATGAAGATGTCCAGACAGACACAGATAACCTTTTCTGCATTACAAACTCCAGGACACTTCTGGGGAATTTCTGCTGTACGAGAATGTTAACACTGCAAAAAACATGAAGCTTACCAAGTATTTTCTTCTAATATGTAGCAATAGTATCTTAATTATATTGTTTTGAGTACAATTTACCTACTGACCATAGATGTATATGCTTATTTAATTATTAGTATTAGTATTGTGTCCTTATTTAATTATCTTATTGTTTAAAGACTTCTTTTTATGATTAACTCTGAGTAACCCCTCTTCACGGGGTGATTAACCCCTCTTCACATGGTGAGTAACCCCTCTTCACATGGTGAGTAACCCCTTTTCACAGGGATTTCAGTCTTGTGTAAAGACTGTTGAATATGGTGAGTTTCTAGTTGCATGTAGTTTAAATGATATCTCAAAAGCATTTTCTATCTGTGCTGGAGGTCTTGGTAGCCACGCCGCTAGCAACAACCGGCTAGCTCTGACGCCTGTCGCCTGCATCACTATGTTGAGCTACTCCGTCAAACAACTGATGAATCTCAACAATATCACCACACCTCCATCGTGCATCCCAACTATAAAGCAACTTGGACTTCTTCGCCGACCCGCTACACTCACAGAAGCTCCCGCAGAAAGTTTGTCTTTGCATTACAGAGACCTGGCACCGACTGGATACCTCCACCAGTCTAAATGAGACCTGTCCCCAGGGCTACAGCTAGCTGTCAGTCATCCATGGCGACCACCTGGATATATCCCTGTTGCCTCTACCTGAGCTGACTTCATTTGAATGCCTTGCATTTAAATGTAAACATCCCTCCCCAATGCAGGTTCTTCTCATCTACCGACCACCAAAACCAAACTCCTCCTTTATTCCAGAGCTGTCAAATATTCTCTCAACTTTCTGCACATCCTCTGCTGATGTCATCATTCTGATGTCATCACACCCCCTCTTGCCGCTCTGCAGCTGAATTCCTTCAGCTATTGGACTCTTTCAATTTAAGGCAGCTTGTAGATGTCCCTACACACCAAAAGGCCACTCTGGACCTTGTCATCACCAACTCTGCCCAACTCACCAACCTGCAGGTTTATGATCTGGGTGTGTCTGATCATAAGGCCATCTACATGGAGCTGCCATCTTCATCTTGCCTCATCAAACCAAAACGCCAAATCAGTTTCAGAAATATAAAAAACATAAACACCGAACTCTTACAGCAGATCTGCAGCATCTCTCAACTACATTCTTTTCACCTGAGGAAGCCGTGGACTATTACAACAGCAAACTGAGCAGCCTCCTGGACCTCCACGCCCCTCACTCTGCCCTCACTGGTCCTCCACCCAAACAGCCTCCTGGACCTCCACGCCCCTCACTCTGCCCTCACTGGTCCTCCACCCAAACAGCCTCCTGGACCTCCACGCCCCTCACTCTGCCCTCACTGGTCCTCCACCCAAACAGCCTCCTGGACCTCCACGCCCCTCACTCTGCCCTCACTGGTCCTCCACCCAAACAGCCTCCTGGACCTCCACGCCCCTCACTCTGCCCTCACTGGTCCTCCACCCAAACAGCCTCCTGGACCTCCACGCCCCTCACTCTGCCCTCACTGGTCCTCCACCCAAACAGCCTCCTGGACCTCCACGCCCCTCACTCTGCCCTCACTGGTCCTCCACCCAAACAGCCTCCTGGACCTCCACGCCCCTCACTCTGCCCTCACTGGTCCTCCACCCAAACTGCTTCTCCAACTCCTGTCCTGCCTCCTCATTCTTCTCTACCTATCCGCTTGATACAGTTGACCATGATATTCTGTTAAACCGGCTTCACCTCACTACTGGACTCACTGACACGGCCCTCACCTGGTTCTAGTCATACCTCACAAACCGGACAGAACACATCTCCCTTGGTAAATCCACATCCAGACCACACACAGTCACCTGCGGGGTCCCCCAGGGCTCAGTCCTTGGCCCCCTCCTCTTCATCCTCTACCTCATCCCCCTTGGACAAGTCATCAGAATTTCTTTTCACTGTTATGCCGATGACACACAGCTCTATGTCAAAGCCACAGCTGCAGCCCCACCTTCATCATCATCATCATCCCCATCAAACCTCAGCACCTGTCTGGAGGAGGTAAAGGCTGGATGGAGCACAACTTCCTCCAACTCAACAGCTCAAAAACAGAAGCCATTATGATCGGCACCAAGTCATCATTCATAACAAGCATCAGCTTCTCCGGCCACAAAATGCCCCCTCATATCTCCAAGAACTACTCACCCCACAAAACACAACACGCTCCCTCCACTCCACCCACTCAAACCGCCTCCACCCACCCAGAACCAGACTCAGCACCGTGGAGACAGGGAGGCTTTCTGTGCTGCGCCCCACGGCTGTGGAACGCCCTGAGGGCTCCACAGTCCATAGACACTTTTAAAAAAGGACTAAAAACTTTCCTTTCTAGCAAAACATTTGGTTCCTCCCATCTAGATGGTTTTTAGATTATGTATGTATGCATATATGTATATTTTTTCTTCTGTTTTAAGCTGTTTTTTCCTTTTTTTTAAATCCTTTTTATAATTAGACTGTTATGCTTTTAACCTGTAGCACTTTGAGATTTCCTCTAATGTAAAGTGCATAACAAATAAAATGTATTATTATTATTATTATAATTGTTGCAGCTCTAGCATCATTTTTACTTTAGGTTTTTACTTTAGAAACAAATCTTGTTTTTCTTTTGAAGCCAAAAAAAAAGACTTGTTGCTGCAACCTTCTTGTCTGTGTTGGATTACGGTGATGTTTTATATATGAATGCATCTTCAAAATGCCTACAGTCTTTGGACACGGTCTACCATGGAGCACTGAGATTTGTTACACATTTTAAAACCCTCACGCACCACTGCACTTTGTATGCTCGTGTTGGATGGTCTGCCCTGTCCACCCGCAGACTCCATCATTGGCATATCCTTATTTATAAAACCATCCTCGGTGTTCTTCCTACATACCTGCAGAAGTATGTAACTCAGAAAAGCACAGGAAAGTATCAGCTCCGCTCTGAGGTCTTGTTTTTACTGACTGTGCCTAGAGTCCGTTCTGAACTGGGGAAAAGGGCATTTAGTTCTGCTGCTCCTTTTAATGGAACCAGCTGCAAAATGCACTAAAACTCAAGGAGCTGGTTTCTCTAAACATGTTTAAATCCTTACTTCATGATGTTGAAGCTGGCTCTTCTGTCTCTACATGCTTTGTTTGATGATGTTCTGACTGGGACTCTATTTTTATCTTCCCTGTGGTTTTTAAATGATTGTCTGTAACTAACTGTGCTGCTGCCTGTCTTGGCCAGGACTCTTTTGTAAAAGAGATTTTTAATTTCAATAAGATGTTCCTGGTTAAATAAAGGTTAAATAAAAAATAAAATCATGTCTTGTGATACTTGTTTGTCAGCGTCTATGATGTGTTGTGACTGTATTGACTGTTGTTGTTTTTGTTTTGTTGATGATCTTGTAGAAGGGACAACTTGACTTAATGTTTGGACTCCAGGAAGAATAGCTATGCTAATGTGCTGGTGCTAATGGAGATCCAATAAATACATAAATTCCTCAGAAATCTGTCCAGTAGTCAGTTTTTCCTTTAGAAACACGGAGAACACTTTTACAGAAGTTTGGTGTAATCTTCTAATCTTGTGGAAATCAAACTTTTCAACCCTTTTACTGCCACTTGGCGCCATAAAAAACAAGAAGCTGCTGAGCTCAGCGTTCCTGTTCCCCGTCTCTAACTCAGATGTTCATAAAAAAAGAGCTCATCTCCTGACCTCCTTCATCTCCTGACCTCCTTCATCTCTACCTCCACACTCTCCTGCTCTCCTCTTCATCAGTTTGGCCTGTTGGGTAGCTGCTTTATTTCCAGAGCTTCAACATTGATTCAGGAGAGCAAGACTAACCCTGAGAGGATGATGAAGGGAGAGATAATGGGAGGAAATAGTTGTGATGGTTACTGATGAGACATGATGATCTCAACCCAGAACCAACTAGAGAAGGACAGACAGGAAGTGATCGGGTACTTTTATTGTTTAATGCAACACATTTTATGAAGTAAACTGGAGGGAAGACATCACGAAGACACGATGAAATACATTGAATTGAAAAAAAGTTCAAGCACAAAAGCAGCAATGAGCATAAACATGAAAAGTTCTATTAAAATGAAAAGTTTCATATTATATTATTATAATTCATAGATGCACACACTAACAATGCAACTAGAGGCCACAGAATATGATTTTATCCTGATACTTGAGTCACGCCACAATATAACGCCGATTTCAAGCATTTTGGGATATGGTGAGTATTGCAATACAATATTTTGTGATTTTACTGATTAACCCTATTTTATGTTCACAAATTAAATTCAATCAAGAATTGAAAACAAGAGAAAATTCTCAGTGTATTCATCTTATTTCAGTCTTTATATTTCTCCACAATGAGAGTCCAACCTACAAACTACTAATAAAGTATTCAGAATGAAACATAAAAAATAAAAACCTGTATGTCTAACGCAAGTATGACTAGCAGAAATTACTAAACGTTCACTTTAGACTTTGTCCCAGGAGCTCAGGAGTTATTGCTTGGTTTATTTATAAAACTTTCTATAGCTTTCAGTCGTCATGTGGGCTGATTAGTTTTAATATAAAATAGGGTTAATCAGTAAAATCACAATATATCGTATTGCAATACTCACCATATCCCAAAATGCTTGAAATCGGCGTTATATTGTGGCGTGACTCAAGTATCAGGATAAAATCATATTCTGTGGCCTCTAGTTGCATTGTTAGTGTGTGCATCTATGAATTATAATAATATAATATGAAACTTTTCATTTTAATAGAACTTTTCATGTTTATGCTCATTGCTGCTTTTGTGCTTGAACTTTTTTTCAATTCAATGTATTTCATCGTGTCTTTGTGATGTCTTCCCTCAAGTTTACTTCATAAAATGTGTTGCATTAAACTAACACTTCTAAATCAATAAATAAATAAAAAAAGTTTTTTAATCTTGGTAAGAACCAAATAATCATCAGGTCACTCTGCTCGGGCCAGTTCATCACTGCTGGCAGCTTTACTTTATCTGGTTTAAAGAGTTAATTTATTATTTCAAGTGTTCAACATGTTTATTTCTAGATTTAATAATCTTAATTTAATAAATCTTGTCAAGGTAAATTATCTGTCCATGCAGCAAGATCATTTTCCCTCAGATTCACTGTTTGATCTGGTTTTAGACCTTTAGATTTACTGTTTGATCTGGTTTTAGACCTTTAGATTTACTGTTTGATCTGGTTTTAGACCTTTAGATTTACTGTTTGATCTGGTTTTAGACCTTTAGATTTACTGTTTGATCTGGTTTTAGTCCCTCAGATTTACTGTTTGATCTGGTTTTAGACCTTTAGATTTACTGTTTGATCTGGTTTTAGACCTTTAGATTTACTGTTTGATCTGGTTTTAGACCTTTAGATTTACTGTTTGATCTGGTTTTAGACCTTTAGATTTACTGTTTGATCTGGTTTTAGACCTTTAGATTTACTGTTTGATCTGGTTTTTAGACTAAACACCTTTTTTACAGTGTAAGCTTTTATGTAATCACTTAAAATATGTTTGTGGTGCTTGTAGCTAAACAAAAGCACAGACTGACTAATGTGAGGACAGATTCTATATAGTGAACATTAGTGCAGCTAATATCCTTTAGACCAGATCACCATATTAATAAAGAGACCATCGGTGGATGTTACCACCATTTCTCTGCATGCAGATTATTTTTATTGATCCATTTTATGAGATGTGGCAGGTTATGTAGGTTATTCATGAATGTATGTTGAACAGCACTGTGAAAGCTGCTGGGAGTGAACAGAGGAAACAGAGAGGAGGAGGAGGAGGAGGAGGAGGAGGAGTAAGAAGATGCTGAATAAGCAGAAAGCCTCAGCCCCAGTGGGAGACTGTATCTCAACCACTGCAGTCAGCTCACAACAGACTGAGAGAGGCTGAAAGATGGAGAGAGCCGCGTGGGGGAGGGCGAGAGAGACAGGAGAACCAGAAATACTCTCTCCAGCCTCGCTAGCTCCCCCTAGAGGCTGCAGCCTGCAGCACACACTGCAGAACGTCAGTTTATTCTTCTATCTAGCAATAGTATCTTAATTATCATGTTTAGATTATAATTTACCTACTGACCATAGCTTTATGTGCTTATTTAATTATTAGTATTATTATTATGTGCTTATGTAGTTATCTAAAGACTTGTTTTTAGGATTGACATTGTGAGCTTTTTCATGCTTTTCAAGCTGTTCAACTGTTGAATATGGTGAGTTTTTACCTCATATATTGGTTCCAGTTGAGAGTTTTAGTTGCATTGAGTTTAAATGATATTTCAAAAGCATTTTCTATCACATATATATATATATATATATATCACATATATATATATATATATATATATATATATATATATATATATATATATATATATGTATATATATATATATATATATATATATATATATATATGTATATATATATATATAAAGGAGGTTTAGTGGTTTGGTCTCATAACTTTGACCCTTTGACTGTATTCTGACTTAATGACGTATTATCTGAAGGTTTTGTTCATTAAATGTCTTGTTCAGCGTTTGTTGGACTAACAGACACTCCAAGGAGTCGCTGCTCAGTTTACTGAGGTCATAACAACATTTAAACTAGCATCAGCTAATGCTAACAGCTAATGCTAACATGAGTGAGTCTGGTTGAGGTGTAGAGAGGCTGGAGTCAGAGATCACCTCCTCCTCCTCCTCCTCCTCCTCCTCCTCCTCCTCTCCTCCTCCTCCTCCATATGCTCTGATCCCCGGATCAGAAACAAGATGGAGACTAAGAGGAGCGATGAACTGATGCTTCCAACGGGACACAAACCAACCAGACGCCACTACAAACATTATTTAGATACAGTCTGGGGTCCCACAGGGTTCAGTTCTCATTTGGCTGGCAAAGATCTAGTTCAGGGGTTCAACCTGAGGCTCCGGAGCCAAATGTGGCTCTTCAGGCTCCCTGTTGCTGTGACAGCAAAAATATACAAAATTTCTTTACATTTTGATATTCATTTATTATTGGTGTAGGCCCAAAGAAATTTGTATTCTTTAGTCTTTAGTGCTTATGTACGACATAAAAAAAATGTTTTCAACAACATGTTGACTAGACAAAAGTCTACGGGACGGCGCCTTAAACTTTTGAGTTGCTGCATTCTGTTAAAATCATATTAAGAAATGCTCATTATGACCCATTAGTGATGTTGGTAGGCTAGTTTAGACTTACTAGGCTGTTTTATCGTCAATATGAGGCTGAAAATAAGGTTTGTGGCTCCATTCTGACATTGCTTTCTCTTTTTTTGGACAATAATGGCTCTTTTGTTAGTACAAAACCCTGACCTAGTTAAAACGTTCTCCACCACCTTGGAAAATGGTAGTTTACAGTCGAGCATCCCATCCATGCTAAAACGATTCCTGGAAGAGTTCCCATCCTATGGTCATTTCTAACCGTCATGGCTACTCCTCTTTAATGAACCGTGAGTAAAACTTTGCATTGTTCTCATTAGCTCCTTCTTCCTCCAACCTGCCTCTTGGCCAGAGGAAAGGAAAGGAGAGCATACTTTATAGTGACAGGCAGAGCAGCCAAATACCAATAGAGAATACATCAGCCTGGCAATTATTGGATTATCTCACGCTGATATCATTACCGCCAAGCATTCACTCCAATCATTGATTGCATTTTTCAATTTACTTCACCATTAATGCGAGTGGCCCGACCGAACAATCTTCTGATGAGCTCAGTCAATAAGTCTCACCCCTCAGGTACTACTCTCAAAGGGTCTGTGTCTGGTCCATCTGCAAGAGTATTTATGGATGTTTAGAACTAGCAGGGCAGAAAGAACAACGTGGGCCTACTAATACTTTATAATATGTTCCATAAGGCCCCGTTTACACCAGGACGCTTGCGGGTAAAAACGACTAAATATTTTATGTGAAGTGCCTTTTGTTGAGACGGTGACGGCGTTTTGGGGCTTAAAAACACAAAAATGTGAAGCCAGCCTCCAGAGTGTAAAACTGTAATCCGCTCCGCCGTAGCGTGTAGATCTAGCTAGCATAGATCTGCTCATCATTAATGTATTATTATTATAATGTATACTGATCATTAACTCATCATTAATCCTATACATTTCAGAAAGACAAGATATCGATTTTTAAACGTCTATTAAGACATTAAAAATGCATAAATGTGATCTGAAGCACGTCAGTAAAATACGTGGTTCCTATTGAAATACATTAAAGTTTTACAGTCGTCCTGAGCAGCACAACATTTTTTTGTAAAATGGTTTTGGGGAGCAAGAATTAGATTGTTGAACTTGGTGACAGTTTCACGTTGTGTTGACTGGGACTGGGTTGGTAGAGTGGAGCTGAGGCAATGGGAGAGGAAACATACTGGGAGACAGAAACTGGAGGTCATTTTAAGATATCTGAACTAATGACCAATGCTTTTGTTTTTGTCTGACTGTAGGCTCAGAATCCACTGCTTTGGCACAGCTCCGTTATCTTGGTTCGTCAACAACTCTAGAAAAAGAGTAATACAGTATATACTATATATATATATATATATATATATATATATATATATAGTTGAGATGTGAATATGAAGCTCTTTACCCACCCTCTCAATGAAAAAAGCTGTCAGATGCTTCTCTTTTTATTTCCCGAATGGATTTGAGGTAGAGAAAGGAGCAATATCCTGGTCATTGCTCTGAGCCTCCAACTGCTCAGAAGCTGAACTCACATCCAAAGACATCATGATGCCAACAGTATGTTTATTAGACAGATTAGATTAGATTGAGCTAAGAGCATCTAATATTCTAGGGAGGAATTAATGTGTAAGATTTAGAATTTATTTAGTTATTTGTATTGTTATAGAATGTGTTTTCTATAGTTTTCACAGCATTACTGTGAAATGAACAAAAGCAGAGAAGTAAAGAAGAATTTATAGAAGAAAAAATAATGTAGAGAAGGAAATGAGGATGTAGGAAAGGAAAGGAGGATGTAGCGAAGGAAAAATGATTTAGGAAAAGAAAGGAGGATGTAGAGAAGGAAATGAGGATGTAAGAAGGGAAAGAAGGATGTGGGAAAGGGATGAAAGATATAGGAAAGGGAAGAAGGGTGTAGAGAAGGAAAGGAAGATTTAGTGAAGGAAAAAAGGATGAAGGTAAGGGAAGAAGAATATAGGAAAGGAAAGGAGGATGCTTTCCAGTCCAAGTCCCAATGACTCCAGTCCAGACTTCCCTTCACTATTCTGGTTTCTGTCTCAAATGGTCAAATTTCATTAGAACTGTTTCACACTTTTGTGAATTTTACAGTTTTTTCAATGTTGCTATTTTTACATACAAAGGGATTTATTTTGCACAAATGCCCCGTTTACACCAGGACGCTTCGGGTAAAAAGGACAAAATATTTTATGTGAAGTGCCTTTCATTTAGACGGTGACGGCGTTTTAAAATGTGCCTCCAGAGTGTAAACTTATTTTACCTCACATCCATGCTCCAGGACAGGAAATAAAGAAACGTGGGATTATTTCCATGGTGGGACCTTCAAGCTGCTCTGGCAGCTCTAATAAACTTACAGGAGTCTTTCCACCAAATGTCCAGGATATGTACAGATAGTATTAGTGAACAGAGAAGGATCTGGAATTACCTCCATCACATTCTGGATGCAGCGATTGGTGGGAGGAGCCAGACGGCTGTGAACGAGACCTGGGAGATCTAGTGATGGAGGAGAACTTTGTGGAAGGAGTAGCTGATGGAAACTTCCACATGGCCAAAGATGCTCTTATGGCTTTAAGTGATGCCGCCTGGCTGCATACAATCACATTCACACACTTTAAATCACCGTATCAGCAGATTTCCTCCTGGAAACACTCGATAAACCAGATTAAAAGTGAAGACTAGACGCCACTTTAGTCTTCTGTTCAGACCGTCACCATGGAAACGGAGCCTGATATTAATATGGAAACAGGATTACAGAGACCTTATTTGCTTAGATGTGCAGTTGGGGGTGAATTCAGCTTTTTGTCTTGTTTGTCACACAATCCTCATCAGGAACAAAATACCAAGTCAGCAGTGAATGGGTGGATATGAGTATGAATTAAATAAATATGAGAGCTCAACAGGTAGTGAGGTAAGGAGACCAGTTAGACCGCTAGTACTCTGAACCCCCCCCCCCACACTGAACAAGCCACTTCTAATCTTTCAGAGCTATTGATCGAGCAGGAGCCTGATGGCAGCGTTTGAACCGGAGGAACCAGCTGACAGATGTCTGAGTGCTGCTGCTGAGCTCAGGAAGCTGTCAGGACATCGTCTTTCTCTTTCACATTTCTTTTAAGGGAAGATTTTCAATATTGTTGTAAGAGTATCACATAAAAAAGGAGGTAAATAAATGAGTAGATTGTGATCTTTTTTATCATCATTAATAATAAATTAAATTCTTAAATTAAAAGTAATGAAACAAAGAATTGATGGTTACACAGTTGATACATAGAGAGGCTGACTGCTAGTAAAGTAAACACTGAGATTTACATGAACGTGACTTAAATTCAGTGTCTCAGACTGACTGACCATGGACTGTACACTGTAAAAAAATGTTTGTAGAAATTACAGTACAAATTGCATCAGAAAGAGGTGTAAAATTTAAAACTGAATATCACCGTAGTAGACGCTTTTAATTACCGAAAATCAAGATAAAGTACAAAACTTTTAAACTGTAGAAAACACAGTAAAAATTAAAGGAGAAATACCATAATGTCACTAGGACACAATTCCCCTAAAAATAAACTCAGTTTTACAGTTACGTTTAAATTTACAGTATGAAAACCAACTCAGTGTATTTTTTACGGTAACCGTAAATCAAACAGATTTATTTTTTACAGTGTACAGGCAACAATCACCCTGGTTAAGAAGCAGATCTTAAGATCTTAAATCAGATCAATGACTGATTATCCTGAATGGACACCTTGGTAGTGGTCAGTGGGAAGAAAAATAATATTACTGCCATCCAAACCTGTTTATTAGTGAGTGTGACTGTTGGCATCAGGGGGTTAATTATGGGTTCATGTTTGTTGCTCTGCCAGAATGATCTGTTGATCATATATATATCTATAGATATATATATATATATATATCTGAGGTAAGACTAAGAGCCTACTGTTCAAATGCCCCGTGTGCCAAAAAATAAAAAATAAAATATATTATTCATTGTTACTGAAACTGAATTAATCAATTCATCATTTTACGTCTTTTATGGTTTATCAGTTTTTCACCCTAAAATCTACATTTTTTACAGTGTATCATTATATATTGTAATATATTATCAGATACTTATATAAATGTATCTGAAGAGGAAAAAGAAACAGAAGTCACAGATCTCTCACTCTTTCTCTCTGCCTCTCTGTTTCTGTCTTCCTCCCCTCTAATGCATGCCATCCGTTTCTTTTCTTTAATACATCAATATACTTTTGTGCAGCGGCTGCCATTTTCTGACGCAAATTATCTTCCCAAATGGGGACGAGAAGCGCTCTGCCTCCCTGCACAATCCTTTATTGATCGCCCAGTCTCATAAAGGCAGAATGGGCTGAGAAATAATGAAAGATAGAGAGAGAGGGAGAGAGTGAGAGAGAGACAGAGAAAGAGAGAGAGAGAGAAAGAGACAGAGAGAGAGAGAGAGAGAGTGAGAGAGAGAAAGAGAGAGACAGTGAGAGAGAGAAAGAGAGAGACAGTGTGAGAGAGAAAGAGAGAGAGAGAGAGAGAGAGAGAGAGAGAGAGTGAGAGAGAGACAGAGAAAGAGAGAGTGAGAGAAAGAGAGTGATTTGAGATTTTGATAGTACCTTTATTTTAAACAATCAAAAGTCTACACTTTGGTCAAAAAAGCACAAGTCAAAACACAGCAAATCCATTAAAAACAAACTAAAACCAATAAATCACAAATCAGTCCGTGCAGACAGGGTTAGGGTTAGAGGGTTAGGGTTAGGTTTAGATGAGATGGGTTAGGGTTAGGGTTAGGGTTAGATGAGATGGGTTAGGGTTAGGGTTAGGGTTAGGGTTAGGGTTAGATGAGATGGGTTAGGGTTAGGGTTAGGGTTAGGGTTAGGGTTAGATGAGATGGGTTAGGGTTAGAGGGTTAGGGTTAGAGGGTTAGGGTTAGAGGGTTAGAGGGTTAGGGTTAGAGGGTTAGAGGGTTAGGGTTAGAGGGTTAGGGTTAGAGGGTTAGGTTAGAGGGTTAGGGTTAGAGGGTTAGGGTTAGAGGGTTAGGTTAGAGGGTTAGGGTTAGAGGGTTAGAGGGTTAGGGTTAGAGGGTTAGAGGGTTAGGGTTAGAGATGTATTAGATGAGATGGTGAGAGAACACCAGAGTATTGTCAGTAACTGAACACAGTATGTTGGAGTAAGTCCAGACCTTCATGAACTGCTCCATGTCCTGCATCTGACTGTAATATTTAAAATCTATATGGACCCTGGCCTTCACCATCTGACTGAACAACAAGCTCACATCAACATCCAACATGTCCTCCTCTTTCCTTCTCCTGCTCACACACACTGCCATCTTGGCCTGTCCCAGTATGAAGTTTAGAAGTTTACACTTGTTTTCTGCTGCCCTTCTGTACTTCACACCCAGGATAAACACCTGCACAGAGAACTCTTCTCTAGCTACACTGAAGAGACTCTTCAGAAGAGTGAAAAGAGGAGTGAGACGTGCACACTCGCTGTAACAGTGAAAGACTGTCTCCCTCTCACCGCAGAACACACATCGGTCAGTGTTTCCTGGGCGATGACAGACAGGAAGGAGTTGACCGCCACAATACCATGTACCACCCTCCACTGTAAGTCTGACACTTCCTCCGTCAGTGGGCCTTTATAGAGGCTCCTCCAGGCAGCACCACCTCATCTCCCAGCTGGCCTCTCCATGGAGTCTTTCCATTCAGTCACTTCACCACTGGCTCGGAGATGGCAGCCATATCAAATATATGATATATTGATTCTCATCGATTTTATATGGCTGCCATCTCTAATCCACAATCTTGATCAAAAATGTAAACTTATGGTGATAGGGTTAGAGTCCCCTTTCTTCTTAAATCTTAGATCCTAAGCTGCCTGACTAAAACACGGGACAAGGAACAAGCTAGTTTTTAAAGACATACTTGGAAAAATGTATATTTCATGTTTCAGTCTTCTAAGAGAAATTGTTTCAAGGATAAAGAGTGTCTTGTCATTGGACTAACATTATCCCAGAGAGGCTGCTCTGATAATGGCTTTCTTATCTCTACAAAGTTTTTTTCCCCAAAAAATTGTCCAAGAGGTCATCTTGTTATCAGAGTCATCTCATATTCAGGCCAAGACGGTGTTTTAGTCTGGGCCAAGGTTGGAGCGACCAACTGACCAAACACTGACACTGAGAGGATCTGAAGCAGCTCACAGGTTATCTCTCTCTGAGAGAAAAGACTCAGCTGATCCACAACGCTCCGGCCTCCCGACTCTGTTGCCAACTGATAAGATTTACCTGATACTGGGATCCATTTTGAATTCACAATGTATTTGCACAAAATCATTCCCCACTATATTTTTAACAAGACACCATGAGTTTAGTGCATTATGAAAAATAACATGAAAAGTCAAATGAAATGTGAGTTGAATGAAAGCAGGAGATGGAGAGCAGAGAGAAGGAAGGAAGGAGTGAGAGAACAAGAGCTTCCTGCTCTAATTCCACACACCATTAAATAGTCATTTCAATGCTTGATATATTTATGCATTAAAACATTACAGCCGCCTACCCAACCAATTACTATGCAG
Organism: Centropristis striata; assembly: GCF_030273125.1. Taxonomy (NCBI): domain Eukaryota; kingdom Metazoa; phylum Chordata; class Actinopteri; order Perciformes; family Serranidae; genus Centropristis; species Centropristis striata. The sequence continues at coordinate 38,423,438 of NC_081529.1, forward strand.
ACTGGGCTCTTCTGTCCACACAGACGGCTTCACAGGCAGCATGTGGACAGATATACGCAGGAAATATAAATATATATATAAATATATATATATATATATATGTATATACAGGCTTCTCCACACAACACCACATCAAACTTCAGAGACAGAAAGCTTTACAACTGTGAAGGTTTGAGAAAGAATATTAATCCAGTTAATTCAAATAATCTCATATATAAATAACTACAGTATTGACAGTAGTATTGTCAAGGCTTTAAATTTACCCACCAACCCGCCAAACACGGCTAAAAGCGTTGAGTCAGCAGGCTGCAGAGACCATCGGGCTGTTTCCACAAGAGTCAAACACCCAGAATGAGGCGGTCTCACTCTCTGAAACGCCCGAATATGAACACGAGCTGGCGGAGCAGTGTTGCCAATTTAGGGCCGGAGGCTCTTCTTAACGAGCCGCGGGGGCCGGAGGCTCGTTAAGAAGAGTAATAACGAGTCGAAGTGGCCCAGTCCTCCTGCAGCAGTCTCTCCCAGCTACAGAGCCAGAGGGGATGTTAACCCCTTAGCATCCAGTCTGCAAATGGCTAACAGGCTAACAGTTAGCTCTGTAGCAGTGCAGTGTGTATGTGCTAACAGGCTAACAGTTAGCTAACAATGCCAACAATAAAGGTACCACGTACGTTGGGTCTCATCAACAACATTTTTGCATCCTGGAAACGGTGAGCCAGCTTCGGCCTTCTGTGTGAAACTGACGTGTAGTATTCTCAGATTCCCCTCAGAGTCCACAGATGTGTAGTTCAGACTCTGAGGTGACCATGAGTGTGAACTTGTGAGTAAATGCTATATTATCAAAACAGTATACATTAATTGGCAACTTTTCATTTACTGAGTGTGCTTGCAAAACCACACTATATTTATCGGGCTTATTTTGTGTGCTTGCTTGCAAAAGCACACTAATTGTTATTCCGTGGGCTTATTCTTATTCTTCTGTTTCTTCCGTGTTTTGTTTTTTTCGGTCTGACTGCTCCTCCCAGAGTTTTGGACTTACATACACTAAAAAAGTACATTAAAGGTGTGCTATGACTTTTCCCCCCCATGTAACCTAATGGAGAGGCTAGAGTGGATGACATCATCACTAGAGTGGAGAGGGAGAGAAATAAATTGTCAAAAAATAAATTTGTGAACTGAGCAAATTATTTGTTTCTTACCAAGATAAAAAAAAACTTTAGATTTAGAAGTGTTAGATAACTTACCTTGTTTTAAGAGTTAATTTATTATTTCAAGTGTTCAACATGCTTATTTCTAGATTTAATAATCTTAATTTAATAAATCTTGTCAAGGTAAATTATCTGTCCATGCAGCAAGATCATTTCCCTCAGATTGACTGTTTGATCTGGTTTTTAGAATAAACACCTTTGTTGCAGTGTAGAAACGTGTCATTTTGACTTTTTTTGTACTTGGATTTTTTTTTTCTCATTTTGACTTTTTTCTCGTTATCTCACACACCTAAGACAGAAACACACACCAACACCTGCTTTATTATCTGACATGACTTCCTTCCTTTTTCTTATTTGGACTTTTTTCGTGACTTTGACTTTTTCCTGTTATTTTCTTGTGACCTTTTTCTCGTAATTTCAACTTCATTCTCCTCATTTTTACTTTTTTCTTGTGACTCACACACACAGACAAACAGACATGGACACACACACACACACACACACACACACACACACACCTGCTTTATTATCTTACATGACTTCCTCCTCTTTTCCATTTTAACAACAGTTCAAATTGTAATCTCATAATTTATGGGTGAGAATCACTCCAAATGTCTGTAGAAATGTTCTAGTTAGTCTTTGGCTGAGCTTGTTCTGTAGGTTCCATGACCATAAGCTCTATTCAATATGAATCTGCAGGTGATAATATGAATATATCTTCTCTTTCTTCCTGATGAACTCCAGTTCTGGAGGAATGTTGGAGTGTGTCTGAGAGAAATGTACTCTAGCTGGTGTCAGCCGATCCATCAGCGCCGGCTGCTCCTCGGCTGGATCACTGCAGGTTACGGCTGCGCTCCCTAAGCATTGTGGGAGCTTGATGTATGTGCTGTCGACTGGCAGTTAATGAAACAGCAGCTACAGCAGCCACTCCTCCTCTCTCCTCCTCTCTGTCCTCCTGCTATCTCCTCCTCTCTCTCCTCTCTGTCTAATGTGTCTCTTCCCTTTCTCTTTATCTCCACAAAGAAAAGTCTTCCAAAATGTGGAAACATTTCTCCAGTGATTCTTATCTGACTCCCAGCTTCTTAGAGGACGCTCCTCCTACCAAACAAATTATTGATTTTTACACATTTCACTTTGTTCCAGTATATGGAAGCCTGGTTTTAGCACTGCAAAAAAGGTGTTTAGTCTAAAAACAAGATAAAAACACTAAATCTGAGGGAAATGATGTTGCTGCACAAGATAAATGATCTAACACTTCTAAATCTAAAGTTTTTTTATCTTAAGAACCAAATAATCATCAGGTCACTCTGCTCGGGCCAGTTCATCACTGCTGGCAGCTTTAATTTATCTGGTTTAAGAGTTCATTTATTATTTTAAGTGTTCAACATGCTTATTTCTAGATTTAATAATCTGAATTTAATAAATCTTGTCAAGGTAAATTATCTGTCCATGCAGCAAGATCATTTCCCTCAGATTCACTGTTTGATCTGGTTTTAGACCTTTAGATTTACTGTTTGATCTGGTTTTAGACCTTTAGATTTACTGTTTGATCTGGTTTTAGACCTTTAGATTTACTGTTTGATCTGGTTTTAGACCTTTAGATTTACTGTTTGATCTGGTTTTAGACCTTTAGATTTACTGTTTGATCTGGTTTTAGACCTTTAGATTTACTGTTTGATCTGGTTTTAGACCTTTAGATTTACTGTTTGATCTGGTTTTAGACCTTTCTATCAGGGATTCTGTAACACCTGCTATGAATGTGTTTCCTATATGTTTCTTTTTATGTTTCTATCAGTTTTCCTCCCTGTTAACATCTTGTCCCACTAATGAATATGAGCCTAAACAAAGAGACTGGTTGGGACGCTGGGGCTGTCATATAATGGGTTGCCAAGGGAAACCCCTCTTTACTCCTCCTGCCCTCCAAGTCTTTGTCGTCCTCCTTCCTGTCTGTCCCCTGAGACCAACAGAAAGCCAGATACCGACAGAGATGGATGGAGAGGGAAATATGAACATGTGTGTTGAAAGTTATGGAGGTAGCTGTGGCTGGATTAAAGAAGGACAATGGACAAACAGTCAGTACAGCTGCTTTAACCTGAAATAGCAGCAAACATTCGTCATTTAAATGTGTATTTTTAATTTTTTTGGTCACAACGCCCAAATGATCAACTATTTGAATCACTATTTTTAGTTTTAAGAGAGTTCATTTCTTATTTTAAGTGTTCAACATGCTTATTTCTAGATTTAATAATCTGAATTTAATAAATCTTGTCAAGGTAAATTATCTGTCCATGCAGCAAGATCATTTCCCTCAGATTTACTGTTTGATCTGGTTTTAGACACACATTTTTTTGCAGTGTACCTTGTCTGAATGCATTTCAGCTGAAAATATATTATATCTGCTGTTTTTAAATATATCAACTTATTAGGAGCACAAAATGCTACAGTGCATGCAGAGCCATATTCATCCAGACCAAATGAATAAACTCCTAACCCCCAGAGACAGAGACAGTTCTGGTGCTTTGTTTTAAGTCGGTGTCCTGCCTTGTTATGCACGCCGTCTGTGATGTCAATGACACTGTAATATATTCGTCTGTCACTATTTTGTTTCCCCCTGAGTAGCTTGATGAATGTACTGAGCACAATAATCCCCCACCCCTCCCACTACTAGAATCAGAAACAGAGAGAGAGGGACAGTATATTGAACTTATATCCTCACACTGTAAAAAGGTGTTTAGTCTAAAACCAGATCAAACAGTAAATCGAAAGGTCTAAAACCAGATCAAACAGTAAATCTAAAGGTCTAAAACCAGATCAAACAGTAAATCTAAAGGTCTAAAACCAGATCAAACAGTAAATCTAAAGGTCTAAAACCAGATCAAACAGTAAATCTAAAGGTCTAAAACCAGATCAAACAGTAAATCTAAAGGTCTAAAACCAGATCAAACAGTAAATCTAAAGGTCTAAAACCAGATCAAACAGTAAATCTAAAGGTCTAAAACCAGATCAAACAGTAAATCTGAGGGAAATGATCTTGCTGCATGGACAATGGCATGGATAATTTACCTTGACAAGATTTATTAATTTTAGATTATTAAATCTAGAAATAAGCATGTTGAACACTTGAAATAATAAATGAACTCTTAAACCAGATAAAGTAAAGCTGCCAGCAGTGATGAACTGGCCCGAGCAGAGTGACCTGATGATTATTTGGTTCTTACAAGATAAAAAAAACAACTTTAGATTTAGAAGTGTTAGATCATTTATCTTTAAGAGTTAATTTATTATTTTAAGTGTTCAACATGCTTATTTCTAGATTTAATAATCTGAATTTAAGAAATCTTGTCAAGGTAAATTACACTGAATGAAAATGCAGTGCACTTCTATCTATCTTTTATCCAGCTGTTCACACACGTTCATACTGGTGTGAGACCAGTTGGTGCCACCTGCCACCATTGGGAATTCATTCACACACTGATGATGAACGCAGCATCATGTTCAGCACTTCAACATGTAGCTGCCATGGTCGGGGATCGAACCACCAACCTTCCGATCAGTAGGCGGCCGCGCTGCCAACTGAGCCACGGATCAGGTCATTACCCTATACCCTCAAAAATGTTAAAATATCAAAAAGGCAAACAAATGTGTTGAACAGGGTGGTGACAATAACAACAAAAGTTGTGAAAACAATTCTAGTAGCAGAGAATCTTGAAGAGTGATGCTCACAGACATGAAGAAGGAGAAGATGACCAGGAGAACCAGACGGGATTCAAAAAGGAGGAAAATCAAGCAACGGCTCAATTCAAAGCCAAAATGTGGCATGTTTCCACATTTCATCCAGAATGAAAATAAAAATGCATGAGATGATAGTTAATTGTGCTCCAGTATGGGACTTCTACCGGATAAAGCAACAGGCTCCAATAAAAAGAGCATATTGATTGTAAACAAGAGTTACAGTCAGACTCCAAAACACTAGTGCACTGCTCTGCACACCAGCTAGAGATGCTGATGTGATATCGTCATGGATAAACTACATAAAGAGAATGGAGCCGAATCTGCCAGCATTTTACACATTCAGTTGTGTAAAAGTGGTGGGGTGCTGAACAACAGATGGGTAGTGTAGCGGGGCGCAGAGTCACGTCACACAGGCTCAATCTGGTGCTACACATTCAATTTATGTTGTTCTGCAAACTGCAAAAATAATACTCCAGGTTTACAATCTCTATGCAGTGTTTTGTGCTTCCATTTAGGGATTCTGTTATTATTATTATTATTATCATTATCTTAACATGCTCTATTTACCACAATTGAAATTCACGACCATATAACATAAAAGATAGTTCCTCATTTCTACATACAGTATGTCTAATTATGTTAGCTGGAATGTGTTCACTTAGTATAACACCATTTTCTTAACAATAATTTACATTTTACAATATGAACGTGATTAACCCTCAGATGAGGGTTCATTGTCACGGTTCTAACAAAGGGGGTCCGAGGCCTCTCAGTAGCCGCTAATGAGCTAGCATTACATACTTATGTTCACAGTCTAATACATTTACAAGAACTTACACAATATTAACAGTGAATTACAGTGTCAACTAGTGTTGGGACAACGAAGCCTCGTGAAGCATTTCCTTTATTTTTTGACCCCACTAGATGGCGTTCTTGGCTTAATAAAAAAGGCTTTGTTGATGATTGTTCAACAAAGGGCTGAAAACGCACTCAAAGAGCGCCATCTCTTGGGCTCCGTAAATAAAGCAAATGCTTCATGAGGCTTCATTGTCCCAACACTAGTGTTAACATTGCTCACACACAGGGAATCTCTATTACATCACCAGCTTACCTGCAAACTGCAAGAATAATACTTTAGCTTTACAATCGCTACATAGCGCTTTGTGCTTCCATCTAGTATACAGGGATCCTCATTATCTGACGTACCCACGCGGGACTTCGTCGTACCCACGCGGGACTTCGTCGTGGCTCTCCCTGCACGTACACCGCTCATGTAGCAACACTGACACCTGCTGGCGATTCCCTGGTGCCGCTTGTGCAATAACACTAGCAAGAAATTACACTGCAGCCATCATTTTGAACAACATGAACACTTAACTGCTCTAAGTACATTCAAACATATAGCACACTCTCCCTTACTCCCTGGAATTATTCAGTTTCACAAGCTGTGTATGACTTATTGTGCCACAGTAGGATCCAGTTTCACCAGTTTTACAGTTTTGACCAATAAACACATGGCACATGAAACAAGAGAAAAATAAAAGAAGTGGAGTTTAGAGTCACACAAACAGAAGTTAATCTTAAGATTCCTACAGCTGTCTGTACAGTCGCTGCAATGACTATTATTATTATTATTATTATTATGGCTGTTTGTTGTGAATGCAGATGGACTTCACTCCAGCACTCAAATTTGTACAAATCATGCAGAACAATATGTCCAATCTTTCATTCTGTTTGGACACGTACATCTAGAGAACCATCTCGAACTCACGTTTGAGCTTTGACCAGAGAAACACACGGCACAGAAAGCCATAGGGGAAACACAGCAAGCTCTTTTCAAAGTATCTCCTCACATACTGCGAGATTCAGCGATAGCATCCTGGACCAGAGGCCTGGCAATAAATCTGGAGAAATATATGCTGTCTCAAGGGGAAGGCCAAACAGGATAGAACAAGATATTCTATAAAAAGGGCTTTAATTATGATACTGGGCACTACGCAGGGACCCTGTTTAGGGAAGATGAAGTGGAGACACAATGCTTTTGCCTTGGTGGACCATCCCAAACTAACTTTCATTCCCTATGTGAAGTCATGGAAAGTTTATCTGTAACTCCTGAAATCTCTCTGCTGGAGGTGTTGGGCCTACAGAAACACTCTAACTCATGGTTGTACAGTGGTGTTACAGAGTGATGCTTCTTTTACCTCAACAACACTCTTCTACTTTATAGGTTTCATTTCTTTTTGTGCATGCAGAGCTTCAACCGATCCATCTCCATGCCAACTACGCAAACCTCTGGTGAACACTGTGATATAGTTTAAGGCTCTGGAAAAAGGTAGTAACTGAACCGTGAAATGGGGTTGTTTTAGAAAAATATGTGTTCAGAAAGAACCTGGAACCTGAAACTATAAGATGCAGCTTGATAGCACGTTAAAACAACACAAAGAGGAAAATGATTCACAGATTCACAGATGAAGACAGGTCTGAAAATGTTTGAACTTTGGGCGCGTCTCCCGTATGTTCAGGATTATCGCGTGTCCTTGTGATCTCGCGTGTTTACGGCTCGCTGCGCTGCCGTTATGCTCCCGGTGGGAATTCCCAGTCTATTCACAGAAACTGCAGTCTTTTTTATGAACGTAAACATGTATAATGTATAGTGTATAATGACGTGTGTTCTAAACCATCATATGTGTGGTTATGGGTGGGATTGACCAACGGTCTGTTCTGTCGTTTAGGTTGAAGATCTGTTTATGTGACTGACTGACTGTGGTGGTGTGTAAAAGCCACTGAGTCACTTCTGATTGCAAACTGAACCAAAGTTTCACAGATTCCTTAAGATTCCTACAGCTGTCTGTAAACTCACTGCAATGATTATTATTATTATTATTATTATTATCATAATTATTATTATTATTATGGCTATTTGTTGTGAATGCAGATGGACTTCACTCCAGCACTCAAATTTCTACAAATAATGCAGAACAATTTGTCTTATATTTCATTCTGTTTGGACACGTACAGGCTGGATGAGCTGCCAGTGAATCCAAACTATTATTGTTTTAAATATATTTAAATATTGGGCTGAATGAATCCTGTGTCAGCTCTTCTTCTTTCTTCCCCCATCTCTCTCCCTTTTCATCGTCCTCCTCCAGTTTCTAAGCTCTTAATCAGCCTTTTTCTCCTCCTTTGATTTGTTCTCCACATCGTCAGTGGTCGGTGGGTTGAGTGGGTGTGTGACGATGTGTGTGTATGTAGATTTTCAAGGCAGTTAAAAACAGAAACTCAATTAATTAAAGCCGTTTTAATTATTCCCAGCCTTGGTTTTACTGTTTTCTCCTCTCCCTCTTTCAAACAGACACACTCATGTTTCAGCTTTGTTCTAATGAGCCCTCACTATCTCTCTCTCTCTCTCTCTCTCTGTCTCTCTCTCTCTCTCTCTGTTTTCTGCAGCTGTCAGCATCTCAGCAGGGTTCTCCCTCACAAAACAAAACCAGCTTAAAAGAGCTTTTTCACATGGCGTCCAGAATATGGAAGCCCTGAACAGAAAGAGAGGCTTATAATTGTTTTCTATACTATACGTGTGTATATATATATAATGTGAATTAATTTGAAGATGTATTAAAATATCATACATACCAACAGTCTATTTACAGGAAACTCCTGCTTGATTAAGATCGGAGCAGCTCTGAGTTAGGAAATCACACTGCACCATTTGGAACAATAACAGGAAAGCAAGAGACCTGACACACCAACATTAGATATAATGCTAACAGAAATAGGAAAACTACACAGTTGCTGTTCGAACCAAGGACCTGTGTATCTTGAATATTGTATCTGTTTTGTGATACTCGTCAATAAATCCCACACAGGGCAGTCTTTCTAAATAACTCTTTTCGTCTCTTAAGATTTTCCACTACAAGCTCAGCATTTCTGTTGGCTTTCAGTGATAGTCTGGCCTTTCTTGCATTCCACCTCATTTCAAGAAATAACAAAGTAAACCGGCCAATCAGGGACATTGCTGTAGATAAAGTAAGATACAGGCCACTGCTTACTACCAGTGCCTTCGCTAGCTTCAGTACAGAAGACGCTGCCATAACAGCAATCATTACTACATTAGAAGCAGTAGCCGTGTTTCCTTTAGGGGGAAGAGTGGCCACTGGGAAAGTCTCAGGCCACGCCCTCTCAGATGTCTCAGGCCACGCCCTCTCAGATGTCTCAGGCCACGCCCTCTTGAATGTCTCAGGTCACGCCCTCTCAGATGTCCCAGGCCACGCCCTCTCAGATGTGCGCTCACTCAGCGTGTCTCCATTACAAAAAAGTCCCCAGTATCTCCGCTGATCATAAACACCATTATGGTAAATTAACCAGCATCACTAACTGTGCACGAGTGTCTGGTGCTTGTTGTAAACAAACAGAGATCGCTAAGTGAACACCTCCTGCAGCAGCTAAGGGGTTAACATCCCCTCCGGCTCTGCAGCTGGGAGAGACTGCTGCAGGAGGATTGTGCCACTTCGACTCGTTCTTACTCTTCATAACGAGCATCCGGCCCGTTAAGAAGAGTAAGAACGAGTCTCCAAAAGTCTCCAATAACACCAGGAAAAAAGTATCGGGGTCAGGTGGTTAGGGTTGGGGTTAGGCATTCAGTTGTGATGGTTAAGGTTAGGGGTCTTGGGATGGTCAACTGGAGGCCCGGGGGCCGCATACGGCCCTCACCCTCACTTGAAGTGGCCCTCAGTACAACTACATGCATTTGAGCATGAAATCTTAAAAGTGCAGTGTAAAAACGCACAAAATGACTTCTTGCAATTAATGTTGGTCTGCTGTTCTTGCACTGAAGAAAATAAATAAATAACAGTAAGTGGTTATTTTTATTTGCTTCAAAACTTTTGTTTTCCTATTTATACTGTTAAACATGCATTTGAGCATGAAATATGTTAAGTTACTGCACTGTAAACATATTTAAAATTGCAGTTTCATCATATCTGGTGAAGTGTACAGTTCTATATGTGGCCCTGTGGTAGTGTCCATGAAAAATTGTGGCTCCTCCAGCATTTAAGTTGCCCATCCCTGTTCTAGGGAATGCATTTGGTTAATATAGTCCCCACAAAGATAGAAGGACAAGGGTGTGTGTGTGTGTGTGTGTGTGGGCATCCCTAATGATGTCACAACCTCAGTGATAACAAGCTGCTAAAAGTGACATGCCAACAGTTGGCACAGCTCTGATGACAGAATAGTGCTGGCTGTCACACAAACACACAAACACACACGGTGTGTGCGAGGCCTAATGGAGTGGGTTTGGACCTTCATCACCGTCCCCAACCACCATAACAGCCAGCGATCACCTTTGATCAGGACCTGAAATGGCCGTGCTGGCTCAGCTGACATGTCAGACAGCTGCCAATTAGACCAGATCAGCCTCCGGGGCTGGATCCACATCCAGGCCTAGCAGCTACACAGCTTGTTTTCCATACAGAGGTTTATTCCTGCACACTCTAATCACAGTTTCTGCTGTCGGAGAAGTAGATTTTTCCAAAACTGCTTTATTATCAGGATGAATATTTATCATTGCCAAGTGGGCTTGTACATGAACGAACAAGCCTGTACACTGCAGATATGTCACTTTTCAGAAGTCCAGTGCTCATAAATTATTTCACACATATAACTATCTGGCCAGATGTTCTCATGGTGGACTGGGTCTAGGACTTACAGGGCACTCACTACTCTGCTGCCTCGGAATGGACCACTGTCAGCAGCAGGACCAGACTGAGCCTAGACAGACAGTGTGTGTGTCTATACTGTCTCTTTATGTCTCATCATCTTTGGAAAAGCTACATCAATAATAATAATAATAATAATAATAATAATAATAATAATAATAATAATAATAATAAAATAAATCATCCCTTCTATCTTAAGGAGACTTTAAAAGATCCAGCAAAACTGACCCAGAAGAGACTGCAGATTTGCAGGGTTTGCGTCCCCTCTGGAAACAAAAGTAAACTTGCATTTTTTATGTAACTTGCGTTTATTTTTACATAACTTGCGTTTATTGTTACGTAACTTGCGTTTATTTTCACGTAACTTGCATTTTTTTAAAGAACTTGCGTTTTTTACAGAACTTCCGGCAGTCACATGACTGCCGGAAGTTACCACACTATTCAAGCCACAATTGCTCAAAATAAGTAAATTTGGATTTATTTAAGCAGTCATTGGTTTTTCCAGTTTCTAGATATTTTTAATTATTTAAATCATTCTGACAAAGAAACATTTACTTACTGTACTGGCAGATAATTTGACTTGTTTCAAGCATGTATTTGCTTAATTCTAGTTATTTGTTTCTTATTTTTTGTCAGTTGGTTTTTGCAGTGTAGACTGGTCCATGGATGGAAAATAATTAAACTGGTCAAAATGTGCAAACAGTCAAGAGGCTGTCAAGGAAACAGAGAGCCTTTTGCCCACAGGACCAAAAAGACTTGGACTAGAACTGTATTTACAGACGGAGAATATATGCGCCCAAATAATGTGTTAGCTTGACCTTTCACAGCCATTTGTAGCTAAAGAGCCTGAAGCTACAGCAGTGAAGCGAGACACAGACAGGAATATTATAAAGCCTTTTAATATCCTTGTCACAGAGTTCAGGTCTTTCCCTTCGCATCTCTCTGTTTGGCTGCATTTCATAACCATGCTGCAAGCTTTTAGAGTTGTCTTGACTTGGCTTTCTATAATCACACAGCCATTTTCATTTTGTGAATACAGACTGCTGCAGAAAACTGATCCAGAGACCCGAATCAGTTTCATTACTGTATGTTTTTCAGTGGCAGCCCACGGCCAGGATCACTCAGTGAATATCATATATAAATATTTATTATTAGCAAGAAAGCTTGTAATGTAATGCACCCTTGACTCATTAAATTCATAATGTACAGGCTGAAATACACCTGTAAGGCAAAAAAAGAAGTCCTTAAGCTCTGAATTGAACAGAAAGCACATGATCATATTTCAGTGATGTTCTTTGGTCCCTGGTGAATGGTTAGACCATAACACCTTCAGTTTGTGCCATTTATTTTCCAAAACATTAGGTTATGTTGTCCCCTATTATGCAATATTCTTTAAAAATTGAAAATAAGAGGGAATTATGTTGAGGGGTTTAAGGCCCCGATTACACGAGGACACTTGCGGGTAAAAACGACGTGCCTTTCGTTTTAGACGGTGACGGCGTTTTTGGGGCTTAAAAACGTTAAAATGTGCCTCCAGAGTGTAAAACTTAGATCCTCTCCTCCGTAGCGTGTCGTCTACACTGACAAGACACAAAACTCTGATCTGATCTGCTCACGTCACGTATGTGTTTACGTCACATACATGCTCCAGGACAGGAAATAAAGAAACGTGGGATTATTTCCATGGTGGGACTTTCAAGCTGCTCTGGCAGCTCTAATAAACTTACAGGAGTCTTTCCACCAAATGTCCAGGATATGTACAGATAGTATTAGTGAACAGAGAAGGATCTGGAATTACCTCCATCACATTCTGGATGCAGCGATTGGTGGGAGGAGCCAGACGGCTGTGAACGAGACCTGGGAGATCTAGTGATGGTGGAGAACTTTGTGGAAGGAGTAGCTGATGAAAATGTGTGGCGTGAAAACTTCTGCATGCCCAAAGATGCTCTTATGGCTTTAAGTGATGCCGCCTGGCTGCATACAATCACATTCACACACTTTAGATCACCGTATCAGCAGATTTCCTCCTGAAAACGCTCGTCTAAACGAGGAATTAAAAGTGAAGACGAGACGCCACTTTAGGTCTTCTGTTCAGACCGTCACCATGGAAACGGAGCCACAGATTGTGCCATTTATTTTCCAAAACATTAAGTTATGTAGTAGCCTATTATGCAATATTCTTTGAAAAATAAAAATGAAAGGGAATTATCTTCTGGGGTTTTAGAATGATAGTATTGCTTTCCTTCTTTGTTTGTGTTCTGGTCATGGAGATAGCAGAGTTTCAGAGTTTTGAGACTGAACACAGTACATTCATCACCTTTATCAACAAGTGTTCAGGTGGCCAGCAGTGACTTGTCTAGTGATGGAGTAGCCCATTAATCTGTGGTCTCTAACAACGATAAAAGACGGGGGCATTTTGAGGGCATTTTGTTAGTTATGTCAGGTAACTGTGTTGTAACATATGTGCCATCATGCTAATCAACATATAGTTGTACACTGTAAAAAATGTTTGTAGAAATTACAGTAAAACACTGTGAGATTGCATGAGAAATAGGGCGTAAAATTAAAAATTCCATATCACCGCAGTCGACATTTTTCATTACCATAGAACAAGGAATAGTACAAAACTTTTGAAAAACTGTAGAAAACACAGTTTTACTGTAAAATTATAAAGTTTTCATGTAAAGTTAATGGAGAAATATCATGATGTGTGAATAAATGACACAATTACCCTAAAATTAAATTAACTTTTCAGTCTAAATTACAGTTTTTGCTGATAATTATACTGCAGGCCAAATACTGGGAAGCAACTTAAGTATTCTGTTCACAATATCTTCCTTAAAAACCAGTCTGGATTCTTTGGATTTCTGGATGTGTTTACTACATTATCAGACTTTACCTTTATTGAATTGAACCATTTTCCTCCATTGACCTTTAGGTAAACATTGATGTTAGCAGACCATTGGTGAATAAATGTTACCAAAAGAAAAGAAGGGCTTAGTTTTAGGGTTGAGAAGATTTGGAAGAGTCACAACTTCAGTTCAAAAGTAAAGAGAGGAGACAAGGAGACAGGAGAGGAGACAAGGAGACGAGAGATAAGACCAGAGAGGAGACAAGGAGACAGTGGGGGAGACATGGGAGGAGACAGGAGAGGAGACGAGGAGACTTTGGAGGAGACAGAAGAGGAGATGAGAGAGGAGACGAGAGAGGAGACAGGAGAGGAACAAATCACAGTTTGCATTATTAACTTTAGCTCTTTGGCTTTTGAGAGTTTGGATACAAAAATCACAATAAATCTCAACTGTGTTCATATCTCTGAAAAACTACCACAGAAATGGATCAAACTGAAGCAGCTGAGTAAAGAAACAAGAGTTCAGATTTATACGTTAAGGAAAGAAGGATACACTGAAAGAGAAATTACAAAACAGTTAATGGTGTCCAACAAAGGAGTTCACTGGACCCTGAAGAGATGAGAAGAAACTGGAAGTTATGATGATAGAGAATGTTGTGGCAGGAATAAGTTTACTAAAAGAGCAGAGGATAAACATATCACTGTCATGTCAGTTAGATTAAACTGATTATTTTTACAGTGTAGGAGTTTCTCTTTGTTGCCCCGAGGACCAGGTACCTCTCTAAAGCTCTAAAAATACATATATGTGGTCTGAGACTCAGTGAGTGGTGAGGCCATGTGAGTCACTTGATATGCGAACTCTGCTCCCTCCTACCCAGAGATCAATACATGACTGGGAGCACAAGACAAACTTTACCCCAGGCAAGTGCATAATCAATAGCCATGTGGGTTCTGGCTAATTAAACTGCCACATTAATATATCTCTCAATGAAAGCTACCTCTGGACAAGAAGGGCAGAAGAGAGGTTGGAGGGGAGATGAGGAGTTCAGATGAGGAGAGAGGGAGAATATCTGAAGAGAAAGAGATCTAAGGCAATGACCATTACATCAAACCACAGATATATGTATGTGTGCATATATATGTATGTGTGCATATATATATATATATATATATATATATATATATATATATATATATATATATATATATATATATATACACACACACACACAGAAATGTTAACAATTCACCTCACAGCTCATTTTGGTTTCTCAGGTCTTTTTTTCCTCAAACTTTAGACTTGACCACTGTAAAAAGACATTTTTTTTCTGGCATGAATGGATTACAGGTTATTAGGACTTTATCTTAAAGAAAAGTTGCCCCTACAAACCAAGATGAAGGTATGTCACCTAAACAGAAATACTACCAACGACATTTTAGATCTGGTCTATTTTTTCCCCAAGCTGTGAGGCAAGAAAACTCTGTCTTCAGCTAGTGTCTCCACCTAATGTCTCCAGCGATTGTCTCCACCTAGTGTCTCCAGCGATTGTCTCCACCTAGTGTCTCCAGCGATTGTCTCCACCTAGTGTCTCCAGCGATTGTCTCCACCTAGTGTCTCCAGTTAGTGTCTCCAGCGATTGTCTCCACCTAGTGTCTCCAGTTAGTGTCTCCAGCAATTGTCTCCACCTAGTGTCTCCAGCGATTGTCTCCACCTAGTGTCTTCACGTAGTATCTCCACCGAGTGTCTCCAGCAATTGTCTCCACCTAGTGTCTCCACCTAGTGTCTCCAGCGATTGTCTCCACCTAGTGTCTCCAGTTAGTGTCTTTACCTAGTATCTCCACCTAGTGTCTCCAGCGATTGTCTCCAGCAATTGTCTCCACCTAGTGTCTCCAGCGATTGTCTCCACCCAGTGTCTCCACCTAGCGTCTCCAGCGATTGTCTCCACCTAGTGTCTCCAGCGATTGTCTCCACCCAGTGTCTCCACCTAGTGTCTCCAGCGATTGTCTCCACCTAGTGTCTCCAGTTAGTGTCTCTACCTAGTATCTCCACCTAGTGTCTCCACCTAGTGTCTCCAGCGATTGTCTCCACCTAGTGTCTCCAGTTAGTGTCTTCACCTAGTATCTCCACCTAGTGTCTCCAGCGAGTGTCTCCACCTAGTGTCTCCTGCGATTGTCTCCACCTAGTGTCTCCAGTTAGTGTCTTCACCTAGTGTCTCCAGCTAGTGTCTCCACCTAGTGTCTCCAGTTAGTGTCTTCACCTAGTGTCTCCAGCTAGTCTCTCCAGTTACTGTCTCCACATAGTGTCTCCAGTAATTGTCTCCACCTAGTGTCTCCACCTAGTGTCTCCAGTTAGTGTCTCCACCTAGTGTCTCCGCCTAGTGTCTCCAGCGATTGTCTCCACCTAGTGTCTCCACCTAGTGTCTCCACCTAGTGTCTTCATCTAGTGTCTTCACCTAGTGTCTTCACCTAGTGTCTCCACCTAGTGTCTCCAGCGATTGTCTCCAGTTAGTGTCTCCACCTAGTGTCTCCACCTAGTGTCTCCAGCGAATGTCTCCAGCTAGTGTCTCCAGCTAGTGTCTTCACCTAATGTCTCCACCTAGTGTCTCCAGCGATTGTCTCCAGTTAGTTTCTTCACCTAATGTCTCCACCTAGTGTCTCCAGCGATTGTCTCCACCTAGTGTCTCCAGTTAATGTCTCCACCTAGTGTCTCCAGCAAGTGTCTCCACCTAGTGTCTCCAGCGATTGTCTCCACCTAGTGTCTCCAGTTAATGTCTCCACCTAGTGTCTCCAGCAAGTGTCTCCACCTAGTATCTCCACCTAGTGTCTCCAGTTAGTGTCTTCACCTAATGTCTCCACCTAGTGTCTCCGGCGATTGTCTCCAGCGATTGTCTCCACCTAGTGTCTCCAGTTAGTGTCTCCAGCTAGTGTCTTCAGTTAGTCTTCACCTAGCATCTCCACCTAGTGTCTCCAGTAATTGTCTCCACCTAGTGTCTCCAGTTAGTGTCTCCACCTAGTGTCTCCAGTTAGTGTCTTCACCTAGTATCTCCAGCGATTGTCTCCACCTAGTGTCTCCACCTAGTGTCTTCACCTAGTGTCTCCACCTAGTGTCTCCAGCGATTGTCTCCAGTTAGTGTCTCCACCTAGTGTCTCCAGCGAGTGTCTCCACCTACTGTCTCCAGCGAGTGTCTCCACCTACTGTCTCCAGCTAGTGTCTCCAGCGAATGTCTCCAGCTAGTGTCTCCAGCTAGTGTCTTCTCCACCTAGTGTCTCCAGCGATTGTCTCCACCTAGTGTCTCCAGCTAGTGTCTCCAGCGAGTGTCTCCAGTTAGTTTCTTCACCTAATGTCTCCACCTAGTGTCTCCAGCGATTGTCTCCACCTAGTGTCTCCAGCTAGTGTCTCCAGCGAGTGTCTCCACCTAGCGTCTCTAGCTAGTGTTTCCAGCTAGTGTCTCCACCTAGTGTCTCCAGCTAGTGTCTCCAGCGAGTGTCTCCACCTAGCATCTCTAGCTAGTGTTTCCAGCTAGTGTCTCCAGCGAATGTCTCCAGCTAGTGTCTCCAGCTAGTGTCTTCAGCTAGTGTCTCCACCGAGTGTCTCCACCTAGCATCTCTAGCTAGTGTCTCCAGCTAGTGTCTCCAGCGAGTGTCTCCTGCGAGTGTCTCCACCTAGTGTCTCCAGCAAGTGTCTCTACCTAGTGTCTCCAGCTAGTTTCTCCATCTAGTGTCTCCAGCGAATGTCTCCACCTAACATCTCCACCTAGCGTCTCCAGCTAATGTCTCCATCTAGTGTCTCCAGCAAGTGTCTCCACCTAGTGTCTCCAGCGAGTGTCTCCACCTAGTGTCTCCAGCAAGTGTCTCCACCTAGTGTCTCCAGCGAGTGTCTCCACCTAGTGTCTCCAGCAAGTGTCTCCATCTAGTGTCTCCACCTAGTGTCTCCAGCAAGTGTCTCCAGCGAGTGTCTCCACCTAGTGTCTCCAGCAAGTGTCTCCATCTAGTGTCTCCAGCGAGTGTCCCCACCTAGCGTCTCCAGCTAGTGTCTCCAGCTAGTGTCTCCACCTAGCGTCTCCACCTAGCGTCTCCAGCTAGTGTCTCCATCTAGTGTCTACAGCGAGTGTCTCCACCTAGCGTCTCCAGCGAGTGTCCCCACCTAGCGTCTCCAGCTAGTGTCTCCAGCTAGTGTCTCCACCTAGCGTCTCCACCTAGCGTCTCCAGCTAGTGTCTCCATCTAGTGTCTACAGCGAGTGTCTCCACCTAGCGTCTCCAGCGATTGTCTCCACCTAGTGTCTCCAGTTAGTGTCTCCAGCTAGTGTCTTCAGTTAGTCTTCACCTAGCATCTCCACCTAGTGTCTCCAGCGATTGTCTCCAGTTAGTGTCTCCATCTAGTGTCTCCAGCGAGTGTCTCCACCTAGTGTCTCCAGCGAGTGTCTCCACCTAGCATCTCCATCTAGTGTCTTCAGGGAGTGTCTCCACCTAGTGTCTCCAGCGAGTGTCTCCACCTAGTGTCTCCAGCGAGTGTCTCCACCTAGCGTCTCCAGCTAGTGTCTCCATCTAGTGTCTACAGCGAGTGTCTCCACCTAGCGTCTCCAGCGAGTGTCCCCACCTAGCGTCTCCAGCTAGTGTCTCCAGCTAGTGTCTCCACCTAGCGTCTCCACCTAGCGTCTCCAGCTAGTGTCTCCATCTAGTGTCTACAGCGAGTGTCTCCACCTAGCGTCTCCAGCGATTGTCTCCACCTAGTGTCTCCAGTTAGTGTCTCCAGCTAGTGTCTTCAGTTAGTCTTCACCTAGCATCTCCACCTAGTGTCTCCAGTAATTGTCTCCACCTAGTGTCTCCAGCGATTGTCTCCAGTTAGTGTCTCCATCTAGTGTCTCCAGCGAGTGTCTCCACCTAGTGTCTCCAGCGAGTGTCTCCACCTAGCATCTCCATCTAGTGTCTTCAGGGAGTGTCTCCACCTAGTGTCTCCAGCAAGTGTCTCCACCTAGCGTCTACCCCCTCTTTTTGCTGCCACCTCACCGTGGATGGGTGTCAGTGAGGTGTGCTAATGAATGTGTAAATTTCCATCAACTTGATTTTTCAAAGAAGTTCAAACATTTAACTCATGACTGACCAGCTGCTTTCGCTCTGATGATCAAGACGAGCTGACATGATGTTGAATTCAAAGCAGACTTGATGTTCACATCATTCAACATTCTGCTGAATGATGTGAACAAGGTGAGAGAAAGAGGGAAATAAGAAAGAAGAAGAAAGAGGAAGAAGGGAGCACAAGTGTAGAAACTAAGGAAGCCTTGCCAATAAGTAGAGGATACACGAGGCTACCTGGCAGAGAGCAGTGGACCGGCAGGGAGGAAGGAGGAAGGTGGATTAGTGTGGAGCAGGTGGAGCTGTGGAGGCATTAATATGTAATTTATTGATGAAGGATGGAGTATGTGGACGGAGCAGAGTGGAGGCGAGGCAAAGCCTTCGTGTCGTGGAAGTCCCTTACGCTAGCAGTATGCACCTTTCCATTTACGCACTTCATACATACTAATAAACTCACACACACACACACACACACACACACACACACACACACACACACACACACACACACACACACACACACACACACACACACACACACACACACACACACACACACACACACACACACACACACACACACACACACACACACACACATCCATCCTTTCCAGCCATTCCTCTCTTCCTTCACCTACCTATTTTTTTCACTCAACACACACTGCAGAAAACAACTGACAAAAATTAAGAAACAGACAACTAGAATTAAGCAAATACATGCTGGAATCAAGTAAAATGATCTGCCAGGGCAGTAAGTAAATGTTTCTTTGTAATAATTCTTAAAATATCTAGAAAGTGTAAAAAACAATGATAGCTTGAAATAAGTCCAAAAATACTTATTTTGAGCAATTGTGGCTTGAAAAGCCCGACTGTAGTAACATTAAAATAAGCCAGAAATACTTGAAACGAGCACGTTTTGGGGGATAGAAAAAAATGCTTTTGAAAATAACCCTAACCCTAAACTACATGCAACTAAAACTCTCAACTGGAACTAATATTTTCAATAAAAACTCGCCATATTCAACAGTTGAATAGATTGAAAAGCATGAAAAAGCTCACAATGTCAATCCTAAAAACAAGTCTTTAAACAAGACTATGAAGAGGGGTTATTTACTTATTTTTGTAAAGCTTTTCTTAACTATACAAGACAAAAAAGACATGTTTTTAAAATAAGTACATAAAGCTATGGTCAGTAGGTAAACTACACTCAAAACAATATAATTACGATACTATTGCCAGATATAAGAAGGAAATACTTGGTAAACTTGGTGTTTTTTGCAGTGCAAGCAGGTGCTCGTCTGGATCTCGGCCTTAAAACTGTATTTGTCTTTCAGAGCATGTACATATGAAACTAGTCACAGTGTGGCATTTCTTCTTTAAAAGAAGAGTTTGACATTTTGGAAAATCCGCTTATTTGCTTCCTTGCTGAGAGTCATGGGAGACTGATGCCAGCGTCATTTCTGTGTATTAACCCTTTGGAGTTTTGGGGCTATTTTGACTCCTTTTCAT
Source organism: Centropristis striata (assembly GCF_030273125.1). Taxonomy (NCBI): domain Eukaryota; kingdom Metazoa; phylum Chordata; class Actinopteri; order Perciformes; family Serranidae; genus Centropristis; species Centropristis striata. The sequence goes on from NC_081529.1 coordinate 38,443,522, forward strand.
TCTGTATAAACCACGTAAAATCTTTACCATGACGTGTTGGTATCATTGTTTTCAGCACATCACCTATATGACCTGATTATTATTTTTTTCATTTTGACTTACTGGATCAAGAAGAAATTACAAAGAATACACAAAAAAACAGTACACACAAAAGATTGCATTAAAAATGTTGAAACAAACAACAAAATTAGAAAAATAATGTTACTACACTTGGTCAAGGTGTTTTTAACCTTTCCTGAAAACGAGTTGATGCACTAAATTGGAAACTTCTCGAAAAGCCAAAAGTTTAGAAAAAAGCTGACAGCAGGGCTCCATGCTTTGTTTCCACGTTGTGACGTCATGAAGAAGTCGCTCTGGCGCTCTGGTGGACTCCAGAGGAACAAGAGACAGATCTTTGCTCTGCTGGGACACAGCTGATCTGGCTCTTTACAAAGTTTAAATATACACCAGAGCTCACCAACTGACATGTTGTTTCTCATCTCTTTATTCTGAACACAACTAAAACAAAAAAAATGTGATTTTAGGCAGAGTCACATGTTGGAACTATTTCCCAATGTTGATAATGAGCAGTAGCTTTATATATATATATATATATATATATATATATATTAGAGGTTCTGGTACACTGCAAAACATGAAGCCTACCAAGTACTTTTCTTCTTACATCTAGCAATAGTATCTTAATTATCTTGTTCAGAGTATAATTTACCTACCGACCATAACTTTACGTGCTTATTTTAAGAATATGTGTATTTTTGTTAAAAAAAAAAAAAAAGGAGTGAATAACCTTTTCACAGGAATTTCAGTCTTGTTTTTAGGAATGACACTGTGAGCTTTTTCATGCTGTTCAACTGTTGAATATGGTGAGTATTAACTGAAATATTGGTTCCAGTTGAGAGTTTTAGTTGCATGTAGTTTAAAGTGTCTCTAAAAGACTTGTGACTTGTGACTGTTGAACATGTTTAACTAGAGTTTAGATTCATTTCCAGACCGAGTTTATCTTTCTCTGCCAGGCTGGATTATCACCAAAGGATGGAGCTGTAATAATAATGATCCTGTTTGATTAAACACTCGTACAGAAGACAAAAAGAAGAAAGAAGAGGAGGCTGCTAATTGATTAGCTACAGAGAGAAAGTCAGAAGCTTCATTTGCCAAAGTGCTGCTGGGGGTGTGAACCCCCCCCCCCCCCTCCGCCTCCTCCTCCTCCTCACAGGGATGAAGATGAAGGCGAGATGCAGCCAATGATACACTCTGTTAGCCTTATCAGAGCCACTGTGATCAGCTGCACCTCCAGGCCTGTTAACACCACCACACAGAGCTAGTGTGTGTGTGTGTGTGTGTGTGTGTGTGTGTGTGTGTGTGTGTGTGTGTGTGGACTGAGGAAGAGGTGTAAGCAGTAAAAGCTTTTTTTTTTCTGAGTAAATGACCTACTATTTACTGATTAACATCAGCTCTGGAATAGATAGCAGCCTGCCTCTGTGTGTGTGTGTGTGTGTGTGTGTGTGTGTGTGTGTGTGTGTGTGAACTGCATTATCATTGCCGCCCACACACATTCCTCACTGAGCAGCGTTAATATTAACACCTTATGTAATGTTGCTTTCAGCATCGTTTCCCTTCCACATAAATAAAGCTGCAGTTTTATTTTCATGAGCTCTAAATGGTTCATAACTTCATAACATGAAGATGCAAACATTACTGCTGAGCTGCTCGTTTGACCCCAGAACACTGTGTGTTACTACAAAACACGGCATTTATGCTGAAAAGTGGTCTTAAATCATATTTCCTGTTAGCCTCTGAACCCTTTGGAGTTTGGGGCTATTTTGTGGGTTATTGACTCCTTTTCATTCTGTTTATAAACCATTTAAAAGTCTTTTTTTTTTCTATTTTGTTGGTTTTTGACTCTTAAAAATCTTCACCATGACGTGTTGGTATCACCGTTTTCAGCAAAACCACATAAAAATACATACAAAAAACACACAAAAAAAAATACAAAAAACACACATAAAACACATTAAAAAACACAAAAACACAAAAAATAAAGATACAATTAACCCCCCCCCCCCAAAAAAAAAAATTACAAAAAAATTACAAAACACAAAAAAAACAAAAAGAAATTACACAAAAGTAGTGAACACAAAAGATGACATTAAAAATGCTGAATGCACACCGCAAAATTCGAAATATCTCTCCAAAAAAAGTAAAGTCATGTTACCACACTTGGTCGAGGTGTTTTTCTTTGCTGAAAAAGAGTTGATGCACTAAATTGGAAATGGAAACTTTAGAGTTCAGCTGCCAGCAGGAAACATGCTGCTGCAGTTTCTACCTCATGACGTCATGAAGAAGTCTCTAGCTCAGTAGTTCTCAACCTTTTTGAGTCGCGACCCCCAAGTTAACATGCATGTTGTCTGCGACCCCCACTCACTGAACACAATCTCACATGCACAGTTCAGATCACCCAAAAAAGAAACAAAATGACCAAAAAAAGGAAACAAGATGACCAAAAAAGACAAATTGACCACAAAATGATCAAAAAAGACAAAATGACACAAAAAAGACACAAAATGACCAAAAAAGAGACAAAATGACCAAAAAAGAGACAAAATGACCCAAAAAAGACACAAAATGACCAAAAAAGAGACAAAATGACCCAAAAAAGACACAAAATGACCAAAAAAAGACACAAAATGACCAAAAAAAGACATTAAATTACCAAAAACACATGAACACTTTAACACAGTGGAGACAGAGCTGATTTCCAAAATGATTTGGCGACCCCCAGAAATCATCTCGCGACCCTAATTGGGGTCCCGACCCCAAGGTTGAGAATAGCTGCTCTAAAGGGTTAACCCTTTGGAGTCTTGGCCGTTTATTTTTAATACTTTTCATTCTGCACGTGTAAACCACTTATAAAATGTTTACCATGGCATGTTAGTATCATTGTTTTCATCTTAATGACCTGACAATTACTTTCTCACTTTGACTTACTGAAAAAAAAAACATAAAATCAGATTTTGAAAATTATGTTTTTTTAACAAAGACTGGCAGAGTTTAGATCCAGAACGTTCGAGGCTCCACCTCGCTTCGTTTTTTCCTCATGACCTTATGAAGAAGTGAAATGAACAGATTGTTTGATACTGCCACAAAGTTTACACACACTAAAAACTAGACAAGTTAGCGAGTTAGCGAGTTTCTGTCCCTGTTGGTTCGTCAGCAGAGCCTTCAATAGTTCACATTCACCCAACGTTTAGTGGTGGACAACAAGAGCAAACAGAAACTTTCACTTGTATATCAAAGCAACAGAGGGGAAGGTAGAAATGTCAAACCAAAAGAACAGAATCTTTATGACAATGTGTGATAGCATCTGGTCTTTATGAAGCTTTATGAAGCTTTATGAAGCTTTCTTCAGCTGCTGATCAGAACTCTGCTTTCACATCTGACAAGAAAACAAACTACCAACATGGTTCCAGTGGCCGAGCTTTCATCATTTAATGAAATCAATCAACAAGACAAGAATCAGCGTTCCTGTTTCTCCCAAAGACTTTCCTGTAATGTGAGTTCATTCAGATGGACTCATGACAAGAGCAGATTATGGAGAATGTTAACAGTTAGAGTTCTTTATTTCTCTCTAGAGAGAGAAATAATCCATGTGAGTAACAACAGCAATACTTCTTTAATAAAGTCTGTTTACATTGTCATGACAAAGACCTTTGGAGAGGAATCAGAATATTCTGCCCTACAAAGACTTGAGTTAGAACTCCTTCATGTCTGTTTTATCTTGTGACAAAGTTTTAGATTTCAATTTTACTTTGTTTCAGAGAAATAATTATATAAAAACCACAAAATCCAACTCAAAACCAAGCAGTAATTACACTTATCACAGTCTGCTTTGGATATATAAACTAATTTAAACATAAATATAATAGAAATGATAAGTTTATTTCATAAGGAAATTATTATCTAGATAGTGATGAAGTAAAACGGTTTAAATTTGTCCCTTTTTTCTCGTAAATTTGTCACTTTTTTCTTGCAAAATTCTCTGGGAGTTTTACTGCTGCACCTCCTAAACTTTTTCCCACTTATGACTCTAATTCAAGTTCACAGACTGAACTAGAGAAAAAACCAACAGATTCTTCATATTATTATTATTATTATTATTATTATTATGTTTGAAGGCAGGTAGATGTGAGCAGCTCTTCCTGTCATCAGTCCACTGAGCTGCTGTTGTTTCTCTGATTTCACTCATTGGATCCAGAACCACAAATCAAAAGATGGCGTCCTGCAGTTCTGCTGCATTATGAGAAACTCAGCTGAAAAAAAGCTTTTAATGCTTCAGAATTAACAGTTAGGTGACTTGGTTGAATGTTTGATTGTGTTGATGTTTCTCTGGTTGCACATTTGTTTTGTTTTTGATTCTTTGTGAGCCGAAATTTATTTTTATCAACATCGATAATGAAAATAATCGTGAGTTGCAGCCGTATACTGGACCAGTGCTGTTTAGTCCATAACCACAAACCTTTTTATTAATGTATACTCCTTCTCCCAGCGATTATTATTATTATTATTATAATAATCCTGTGACTGTCAGACAATAACATTAATTTCATGTCTAGATTCTATAATAAGTAGAGAGCTGGACCAGCAAAAACACAGGAAACAAAGAGCCAGCAGCTCTCTGCAGCAATCAATACATCAGCATTTTATAAATGACTAAATCAATACTTTATAATATTTTCTATTCTAATGTATTCTGCTGGACGGCAGCAGTAATATGTAGACAACCAGCAACGTTAGACAAACATCTTTCTGTATGTGAATGTGCTTTTGTTGCCAAAGTATTTTTTTCATTGTTTTTTCCTCCTATCCTCTCCTCACGTTGTTTTTATTTTCTTTCATCTCTGTCTCCCTGTCCTGTCCACCTCTGTTATATTATGCATTGCTAAAAACCAACTGACAAAAGAGAAATAAATAACTAGAATTAAGGAAATACATGCTTGAAACGAGTAAAACTCTCAACTGGAACCAATATTTTGGGTAAAAACTCACCATATTCAACAGCTGAATAGATTGAAAAGCATGAAAAAGCTCACAATGTCAATCCTAAAAACAAGTCTTTACACAAGACTGAAATCCCTGTGAAGAGGGGTTACTCACCCTGTGTAGAGGGGTTACTCACCCTGTGTAGAGGGGTTACTCACCCTGTGTAGAGGGGTTACTCACCCTGTGTAGAGGGGTTACTCACCCTGTGAAGAGGGGTTACTCACTCTGTGAAGAGGGGTTACTCACCCTGTGTAGAGGGGTTACTCACCCTGTGTAGAGGGGTTACTCACTCTGTGTAGAGGGGTTACTCACCCTGTGAAGAGGGGTTACTCACCCTGTGTAGAGGGGTTACTCACCCTGTGTAGAGGGGTTACTCACCCTGTGTAGAGGGGTTACTCACCCTGTGAAGAGGGGTTACTCACTCTGTGAAGAGGGGTTATTCACCCTGTGTAGAGCGGTTACTCACTCTGTGAAGAGGGGTTACTCACTCTGTGTAGAGGGGTTACTCACTCTGTGTAGAGGGGTTACTCACTCTGTGTAGAGGGGTTACTCACCCTGTGAAGAGGGGTTACTCACCCTGTGAAG
>NC_081529.1:38451643-38454143 GCF_030273125.1 Centropristis striata
CCACAAACACCAGAAACCACCAACACCAGAAACCACCAAACACCAGAAACCACAAACACCAGAAACCACCAAACACCAGAAACCACAAACACCAGAAACCACCAACACCAGAAACCACCAAACACCAGAAACCACCAAACACCAGAAACCACAAACACCAGAAACCACCCAACACCAGAAACCACAAACACCAGAAACCACCAACACCAGGGCGGCTGTGGCTCAGTTGGTAGAGTCGGTTGGCCCCCAACCGAAGGGTTGGTGGTTCGATCCCCGACCATGGCAGCCTACATGTCGTAGTATCTTTGAGCAAGATACTGAACCCCAAATTGCTCCTGATGCTGCGTTCATCGGTGTGAGAATGAATTCCTGCTGGTGGCAGGTGGCACCGTTTAGGCAGCCTCTGCCACCAGAATGAATGTGTGTGAAACGGGTGAATGAGTCAGTCTGTAGTGTAAAGAGCTTTGAGTGGTCGCAAACACCAGAAACCACAAACACCAGAAACCACCAAACACCAGAAACTACAAACACCAGAAACTACAAACACCAGAAACCACCAACACCAGAAACCACCAACACCAGAAACTACCAACACCAGAAACCACCAACACCAGAAACTACCAACACCAGAAACTACAAACACCAGAAACCACCAAACACCAGAAACCACCAAACACCAGAAACCCACCAACAACAGAAACCACCCAACACCAGGGCGGCTGTGGCTCAGTTGGTAGAGTTGGTTGGCCATGGCCATGACCCCTGACCATGGCAGCCTACATGTCCAAGTATCTTTGAGCAAGATGCTGAACCCCAAATTGCTCCTGATGCTGCGTTCATCGGTGTGTGAATGAATTCCTGCTGGTGGCAGGTGGCACCGTTTAGGGCAGCCTCTGCCACCAGGGATGAATGTGTGTGAACGGGTGAATGAGTCAGTCTGTAGTGTGAAGAGCTTTGAGTGGTCGCAAACACCAGAAACCACAAACAACAGAAACCACAAACACCTGAATCCTGAACTTCCTGTTTATATTTCTGCAGGTTTATTTCATCTCCATTCACTCAGGTTTACAAAGTTTATACTCTGAAACTTCATATGAGAGTGGCTGAAACATTTCTGTCTGCAGAAAGCATCATTTTATTCTTTATTGATTCAGTCTTCATGTTCTAACTGTAGCTGAGTTTCCATTGATGTGTTCTGGCTCCATCTGCTGTTGATGGAGAGTTAGTGCAACATGTTCAGCTCCATGGACAGATCTATGACTTAGCTTCAAATATACCAAATTATATTCACTCATGAAAGAAAGAGACATAAAGGAAACAATCAAACACAACCAAAGATCATAATATTAAAAGACAGCAAAAATATATTGTTCTTCAACTCTCCTCTTTTCTCCTTAACCCAGATTTTTTATTTGTTAAGTATTATTTTTTTTTGGTTGCCATTGAAGAAAGGGTTGTGAACCTGAACCCTCTGTCTGGTCAGGACTAAACCTCAATGGACTCTATGGGCGAACCTCTATCACACAAAGGGCCGAAGGCCGTCCAGCCCCGTTTCAAAAGCTCTGAATTCAACAACATCTCTCTAAAGCTGGGAGCGTTTCTTCGTCCCTGAAGAAGAAACATTCTCTTCAAATGAACCAGGAAACAACTCACAGCTGGGCCTTCAGGGGGCTCTTTACAAAATACTTTTATTAACTACAACAGCTCTGACACATGTCTAATTACCTCTTTTAATGTTGTGAAAACAAGAGCAAACAGGTTTTTATTGTTCAACCAGATCCAGAATAACTTTCCTCTCTGAGCCAGAGATGCTGCAGCCAACTGACAAGAAATAAGGAATATATAACGAGAATGCTCAAAACAAGTCAAATTATCTGCCAGTGCAGTAAGTACACGTCTCTTTGTAAGAATTCTTTAAATAAGTAAAAATGTCTACGCACTGGAAAAAACTGGACACAAAATGACTAAAAATGATATTATATTCAGCAGTTGAATAGATTGAAAAGCATGAAAAAGCTCACAGTGTCAATCGTAAAAAGTCTTTACAAAATAAGATAATTAAATAAACACATAATAATAATACTAATAAATAAATAAACATATGAAGCTATGGTCAGCAGGTAAATTATACTCAAAACAAGATAATTGAGATACTATTGGTAGACAGAAGAAGAAAATACTTGGTAAGCGTCAGTTATTAACCTTCTGTCTTTATAGAAACCAGCCGATGTGAAGAATGAAGGAAAACTGATGAGTCTGATATCAGATTATTAAATGAGGGGTTAATAAAGTGGAACTGGTGTACTCACCAAGTTGCTGCCTGTATTTCTGCAGCTGCTACTATCTGAACTGAAGTGCTGTGGAAAACACACACACAAAGAGAAGAAAAAGTAAATTTAGCTTTTAGCATCAACATCACGCTGGTGTAAACAACAACAACTATCTCAATTCACACGTTTGTCAGACAACAGACAGAATCACTTGACGGCCAAAAGAGAAA